>NW_019213467.1:329118-396560 GCF_002532875.2 Varroa jacobsoni
ATATAGAATGTGAAGCAGAGATTGTAGATTTGCAGAAACCTTAGCGTTTAATCCGCCGTACACATGGCCCCTTGTAAACACAGAGGTTGTCCGCTATGCCTATGACAACAGTTTACTCTCAATAAAAATACTTTTAAACGTGTTCATATAAGAAATTCGAGTTTGCAACATCGGTGGCATAGATATAGTCGAATATTCTATAATTATATAATTAATCTCCTATGTTCTACGCAACATCAAGCTAATATAAGCATATAGGTACTATGAACAAGCTGATGGAGCATACGTGATCAATACCGTTAAGAGTCATCAATGTCAACCTGTGACTTTCATTGTTCTAAAAAGCCATATATGGGTTTTAACCATTGGTCTTTCAAAGACGCCGAAGCCAAAGGACAACATAGAGGAATGCGTGAGCGTGACCATCTATGTACCCTACGATATCAACCTATTGCGTTGTTTGACGAAATACATCCGATTCCCTTGTGCCTGGCTAATTAGATTAATGCAGTGTTGAATCTACATTTTTTTTTTATTACTTGCTCACGCGATGATGTTTCGGGCCAATCTTCTCACAAACTGCTCAAACTAAATGGATACATATAAACGACCAGATCACATTCGGTCATACTGAGTCGGTTCTATATTGGTCGCTTGTGGGGGTGCGCAAACAAGAAGACTCGTTCTGAACTAGATATCATCTGCTTTACCCTGTTCGATAGGCACACACCTCTATTCCGTCCGCCTTTTTTTTTTCACTTCTTGTCCCCTTCTGCTACAGCTCGCTTGTGGGGTTGGTGTACCTCCGGCAACTCACTTACCTTGCCAGTTACCGATGGATGCTACCTTACTGCTTAGTAGCGTCTGTTTTTCCTTTCCTGTGCAAGCCGATCCCTCGCAGAGTGGCATGCCCATCTGTTACCCTTTCCCAATCGCTGAAGATATGGCTGAGCGAGCGCTTTAGATTTTGACCGACTGTTCAGTCATCTCTGAAACGCGAGCTGTTTCTCGTCGCTTCGGCGTAAAACGATGCGTAACACGTGACTTTTCCTGACTGTACAGTTGTCGGATCGGTACATTTAGCACCGCACAAGAATCGGCGTGACATGTTTGTAAAGGCCGATAAACGTCACAGAAATAGCTTATAGGAAGGAGTGTTGCAATACGCCACTATAGCAGCAGTGTGCAAATATACGGAAACAACAGGCGACAGCTACCTTGCTCGCAGTATCTTCATGGTGATTGTACTTGTTCCATCTAACGCTTGTTATTAGCTGCCGTGGCGGACGCTAATTAACCTCAACAGTACTACTAATTATAGTTAATTAACAGAAGGATCGTGACACTTGGTAGCGAAACGTTAGTTTGGTTTGAAATTCTGTTATGAAACAAACGGTTTAGTGCGAACGAAAGAATCGACTGTTCCAGCGACATCATACGCTTTCCTATGCATTGGCCTTAACGGAGTGCTACGCAGACGGGACTGCACAAACAATATAACGTGACAAACTAGCGTTATCAGTGTGGGTTTTCCAGTAACCACCATCATAATTATTATCCGTTGTAAATGTGTTGTTGACTGAGATTTGCTATGCTGAGTGTCTGGGCGCATATCTGTGATAATTAGTATTAAGTTAACCCGTCGGACAATTGAAATAACACGTAGTTGTAGTCAAGTAATGTCCCGGGCGTCATCATGCGAAAGTCGGGGTGTTGGAGGACATCACAGTCCAGGTCACTCACCAGCACCTAGCCCGCATCCGATCCCATTATCACATTCGGCATTGTTATTAAACGGCCATAACAGTTCATCGAGGAACACCACAGCCTCTACAGTGACGAACAGGTAGGTGTGTTATCGATTCGTCGTGAGGGCGGGAAATTTTGAATGGGTCCGGTGCGACGAGGAGTTTCTTGTTCGGTTACTATGTACCTAGAGATTTGTTTTGTTTACCGTATTTGAGGAGCAGATCATCCATGTTACAGTTGTTTGATACGTGAGACATCGGATTCACTGGACGAGAGTAGCGTCGGTAAGAGAAGGTTGAGCGAAAAAGGCAAAGGGAAGTTGCGATTCAATGGAAGTTCGTAGAGTAGCGTCGTAATAAAGTTTATGCCAATAATTATGCTTTGTCCTGGTTCGAAACGAGGTGTCTTGCTACCTCAGTATCTTGGCTTAAGTACGATGCAGTACGTACCCTGACATTTTATGAGTACTGCTGTGACCTATGTATCACAATATTAAAAATGGTCATGGCTAGTTAATAGTGAAATTCGTTGTCGGAGAGTACTCCACAGTTACTAAACTAGCCTGAATTTTGTTCTATAAATAGAGTTCTTGCAATAGCTTAAAATGAATGAGTGTAAGTATTTTAGCGTGTCAGGTCTGACGAAGTATCTTTTTCTTGTGATTAACTGATGCCGTTCGCGTGACAGGATGTAAACCATTTTGACTGAACACCTTGAGGGGTTGTCGTTAGTTGAGTGATATTAATTACGTTCTCCGTTGCAATAATAATGAGAGCGAATGAAGCGAAAGCTTGCACATTTGCTCTATCACAGCAAATATTTGTCTCTATGGTTGACTCTCACCGGCCTCTTCTGTGACAATCTTTGGTACCTGTCGTATGGCATTGTTTCGAGGACCTGTTAAGGTACGGAGTTCGAGTCCCGCAATTCGGGAAAGCCACCCAGAAGCAGAACTTATAAAATGCATCACCCTTCTTATTGTTTACACATTTCATTAAAAGGTAGAATTCTGTTTTAGATCTAGGCATGTGAAATTAAGATTAGGGCAAAAAAAACATTCTACCACAAATTCATTCCGCTTGTTGGACAAACAAAAAACGTACTCTAACAGTTTACGAGAACCTAGAAAAACATACTAAATCAAAGCAGAAACTAAGTAAAATTAAAGTTAAAATAGCTGAATCACGGTGGATATAAGCGTCCAAAGTTTCGTTGTACCAACCAATTATAGCACAAGTACCCAAGTTGTTTAGTTAAAGCATAATTTTGACGATCTGACATTATCGACACCGTAGAAGGGGTCATGTGGATTTTGGCATAGTACCACCTTATACAGTGTTACAGCCAAAACAGGTTACCTGACATATACTTTTTGTCTACTTTAATGCTGTACGTTTGCTGTTCACTATTGAAAAGCAAAAGATTTCGTGTCCGCATATGTTGCGATGGTTAGATACGTCCTGGCAGCCAAATTGCCCGTATACCAATTGAATTAATTCTAATCAGTAAGAGCCCCAAGACAAGTTCTCGCTTTTCGCTTCTGGGGACGCCATTTTAACGCTGTCGCTGGGTTGAGCAAATACGAATCAATCGTTTCACAGCCGTCGAATGCTGCTCTAAGGAAATGTGTGAATTATAAACATGAATATTTAAATACAGAACACCTCGTCTACGTCCCGTCCGTTTCTCTGTAGAGACGACCCCCATTGCTGCAGTATACACCGGTCGTGCACGTGCATCTAAGAAGCTGAACTTAGCTAAGCTAAATAGACGAACAAGCAGATAATAATACTATACTGTTATGTGACTGACTTAACAAAAAAAACACGATACACGATTCGCATTTATGAGACAGTCAGTTTTTTGTCACTGTCAAAAGTTCGTACAACGATTCGACCTCTTCAAGTCTGACGCACACCAATGTAGCGCTTCCGTTGGATACATAGAGAAATACAATAAAATAAGGTTCATATTGAAGTGGTCAATAGTATCGCAAGGTTAGCTTTCTATCTCTTTAGATACAATCTTATCGTTAGTTAATTCTCGTGACATTACATGCGCTAAAGATTCCAATGGATTTTTGATTGTTTGGTCGTACGACACGAGGCCATTTTTCATTTTGGCTCTATCACTGAGCATTTTATGATTCGCGCTCCGTTGAGATACGATCGTGTGTGCATGCCCTCTATCGCAGAGCTTTGTGCGTTACTTTGACTTGCTGATAAGGTTCATCGTTGCTGTTGTCGATCGGCTCCTTAGTCATGGCTGATTGCGCCGGTTCAAGCAGCGCTTCTATATCAGCGCATTTTTTCAAACAGTCCACCGATTTCAATATCTGATGATGGTCCCAATAATGAGATTGGGTAAATCGAGAAGACGAAAAAATTTTTGCGGAGGTACGAACCGCCCGGAGTTCGAAGGCACAAGACGAAAGGGCTATTTCTTGTTATAGTGGCGGTAGCATGCTGGAGTCACTGCGTTGCTATAGGCCATATGTAGAGGCAAATGCAGGCGTGGCTCGACACTCATCCATCATTGGGACGATCTGCTGTGTAATTAACTCATACAAATATTATTGTTAGCATCACCAGCAGAATCAATATGCTTGAATACATGTATTAGATAGTTTTTAGCAAAGAAGGCAACGATAGGACGACGAGAGGGGCACAAGGAGAGAGAGATTAACAGAAAAACGGGCAAAATGTGAGTTGCTTGTTCCAGACGCCGATGATCGCAAAATGGGTATAGGTGCTCTGGAGCCGGCGTTGCTTGCATTATTTGCTTACGTAAACAATATGTCGACTGGCACGGTATTTAAGCCGCCATCGTAGGCTAAACATTACGGCTTCGGAGCTACCGTAAATGTATAGAAAGCTGGAAAGACGTTGTGGTCTAGGTTCGAACCCGGGCATATACACATTTCGTTTTATGGATAGAATGTTTAGTGGCTGTACCGGACAACACAAAGGATGCGCATAAGATTTATACGAAGGAACCACACATGGCTGATACACATTGCGTGAATTGCCGAAATGGGAGTCGCTATGAGAGATCGAAAACGGCAGAAATAAATAACTATTTTTTTCTGTTTTTGCATAATCTTAAGTTTTGCTTCGATTTCCATTCAACGTCTCCTAATGCAAGGAAGGATGAAATCTACATATGTACTAAGTATACTGCATGGCTGCTCGTGTCATGCTATATAATACATATATTACGTCTCACAGGACATACGAGACAAAAGCCAAGTCACTTGGATAGTTTACGCTCCAAAAAGCAAAATACGTGCGTTTTTTGCGGCCGTTTAAGTCCCCAAGTTTGTATATACTTACTTCGAGTCTAGGCCGTCTGACCTATGCCTAGGTTTAGAAGGTAAATGCGGAGACTACCATAGACGACTGGTGGCAGTATTAAATGTTGTTTGCGTTAACATTTTAGACATCAGCTTCATTCTTCCAGGGATGTATCTATTATAATACACTTATGTATTATCTCAGCGCGCCTCTAAGCTATTAGTTGCTTTTTATGCTGGTTATCTAGCATTATGCTAGTCCCAAATTTCTATCTGACGAATCGGTAGCAGAAATAATGATAATAATAATAGTAATATGCGATCATCACAGGCTCCGTTGGGCCCAACTCGTCAGGGGCTCAGGTCATGAGAGGACCATTTACATTATAACATCATCGACGTTCGGATATAGCAATATACGCGTCTACGGTGATATCGTTATCCTATATGTTATAAATAATTTTCATAGACTATGATAAGTGTCGACGTTTTTTTGGCTACCGCTGCGAAGAGCATCTTGTGAGATATTATTGTGTTACTGATATATTCATGTTCTTCAAAATCTTATATCGTTTATCTTGTCTGTTATCTTTTCTTCTACTATACAGTAATATCGCTTTCGAATAAACGAAGTTTCGCTTCAAACGTTACTGATACTTGATGTTATGATGCTGTTGTAACTAACACTGAGAACGAAGCTTCTCGACGCACCAGTGCGTGCACTAGCTGTGCACGTAAGAGCCTATGGGCTTAGTAATTGTTCTCCGCTCAAAGCGAAGATCAACTGCATCATTGTTTACTTCAACGGTGATAATGACAACGACGAACAGTTCAACCCGAGAACATTCTAACGTCAATTCATTTTACAATGTGCTCTGCATCGGGCCCCATACCGGTTACTCCATGTGAATCTTTTGCCACCTGCCACCCCCGACCCCCCTTTTCCCTTTTTTTCGCTGCTTCGACAAGTCTGGTGTAAAAGAACTTTTTTTCGTTCTCGACACTTTTGTCATCTGCCTTTCCTTCTGGCTGATCCAAGCAACGTTTCGTCGTGTTATCATCACCCTCTTCTCTTTTTCGGACGCTTGGCCATTTTGCTGCTGCTGCTGCTGCTGCTGCTGCTATCATTGCGGCTGTTGTTGTCCTTCAATCAGATATGTCTACAGACGTTTCAACAAGTAAGTTTTGTTGCTGGACGATGACCATAAAAGACCATAAAATTGCCGTTTCCTCGTTCCACCGCCCATTCTCCCTTTAGTTATGCGGACGCGGACGCGGACGAATGTTTATGTTATGACGCACGAGGCGCGCGACCAAGATACGGCGATTTCTGCATTCCGTTCCCATCGTATATCCGTTTGTTATGAATACTTAAAAACCTGAGTTTATTTGTCTCAATTTCTGGGTACCGTTGTTTCTGTTGACGTCATCATCATCATCGTTGCTGTTACCATTTTTTAGTCTTTTGCAGAATGGCGAATGTTAAACAACGCGATCGGAAATACGCTGTCAACCTATCACCCCCCTCCGTATGTACCCCACCAGCGTGTCGTTCGTACGTTCGTCTACCTAAAAAGTTATGGCCTATCGAAGGTGCGAATCAAATGAGTATTTACAAAAAAATGTGTCTCGTGACGGCATTCGGTGCGGTTTGAACGAACGAGCGCACAGTTTTTTCATTTTTCCTCGCATTGACCCGTCTGACGCGACGTTATTCTGTACGCGACATCGCATCAGCTATTCTATGATCAGGTTCGCTGCGCGTTTATGTTTCTATTTTTTTTTTTGGGTATATTTCTATAAGTATATGTGCTTCTGTGCATGTCCACTTCAGCCTTATGCATTCGTTTTTATCTTACTATCCGCTTTTTATTGCTGTTATCGCTGCCGTTACGACGGCGGCTGTATTCCTTGCCTTTGTTCCAACCGGTCTCTGTCGTATTGCGTACATATGTTCGCAGGCGCATTGATATTGATTATCTATTTGGCGCCTCTTTGAAGTTGACCTCTCTGACGGAACCACAGCCGAAATTCGTAAATATTTCCTGTCGAGGTTTGCTAGTCGACGCTATTCATAATGAAGCCGTATAATGAAATTCCACGCTACCGACATCATCCATGCGGCAGTGCCGTCTCCTCGCCGCTATGACCATTGCTAGCGAATAATAGAGTGTACGAACTTCACGCCAATAGTCGACGCTCATAAAACGGCAGTTCACAGATCAAACAGCAAGAATCGAGTTAAATCAAGTTACGGCAAAGGCCCGCAATAGTTTAAATACATGCGTAAAAAAGATAGATAAATGAAGCGGCGGTGTTGGGAAACGCTACACTAATTGGAGATCGTTGCAAAAGGATGGGAAGACAGACGAACAGCTGAAGGAAGTACAGGAAAAAAGGATATCGGTACGAAGATCTTCGATTAGAATCGATCGGCGACAGCAGACCGCTAACATCGACTAGGAAATACTGGAGTGGCTTCAACAAACGATCATGGTTGTGAAATCAGCCAACAGCAAGATAGATAGCTGAAATCGCGATATCTGAGAAACAACTGGGGACAGGTATGGCGTATTTTTCGTCGAGGAGACGCCCTACGCAAAGCGGCTTGCAAAAAAAATAATAAGATTCGAAGTCAGCAAGAACGACACGAGACCAATTGGCCGTCTTCGGAGGAATTTGAGCAACAGGCAGAAGTGGGACGTGACCATCGTCGTAGAACGTGTTGCAGCTGTGGGGAACTGTGAACTTGGAGAAAAAAGGCAGAATCGACTTTTCTTTTTGCTTCCTTTTTCAACATTTGGCTGTATCGAATTTACAATAAAAAGTGACAGGGTTTAAGGCACATATTGTGTATATACCTTAAACCCTGGGAACCCCAATTTTTTTCTACTTGTATAAAGCGCCATTCATACGGAAACAATAATTGTTGACGCATAACTAGTTGTTATAGACATATTCCTCAAGGTTTTCGAGTTATTATTCAATTGGTATACATAGCGTACGAAACGAATTTGAAGGAATAATTAAAGCATTGTCTAGCCGCGTCGCTTCCTAGCTTTCATTGCTACAAAACACGAATGTACGTATACAGATGCGATGAAAGATTTTCCGCAACGGAACCAAAGTCTCGCTAACTGACTCGGCAGTAGCTATTGGACGGGTGCTGCGGCGTCAATGCTTGATATAACGAAAGAGATCTTTCCTGATTTCATCGTTCGCTGTCTCATCTCTGTGTGTCGGTCGCTCCCGCTCTCATTTCATTTCGTGGTTGCAACGCGGACAACGGATACTAATTTATATGACCGCTCAGGTCACAAGTGGAAAAATGTTATTGAATGTTGGCGGTTTTTCTGCACCTGCTACAGTCCCTCCCTTTTTCTTCATTATATAAGAGACGGTGTGGCCCGTACGGCGAGAGGCTCCACTCGAAATAGCAGTCGTGCCCCAGTCGTGCGCTACCGTTATTCAGCGCACTCGATCCGCGGAGCAATATTGTCGTCGAATCGTATTAGTCCAATCGGATCAGGAAGTCTTATGTGCTTTACACACACAGTTAGATCCCTTTCTTCTTCTTCGTGAGGTGGAGGAGGAGGCCGATAATCCACCTTCTATTTCGATCCCCGATGTGGATTGCTTGGGGGTTGATCCTGGATCCATCGTGAGACATAGGCAAGTCAAGTCATGGCTGCAATTTAGCAGACGGCGCGCGTACTATTTTTTTTATGTTCAGGAAGATTGTTTTTTATAGAATCTTCTTTTTCTCCGTTTTTTTTGTTTGCTGGAATTATTTCTCGGTAGTCGCCAGTTAGCGGCTGCACTATTAGCCCGTAGGAAAAGCGACGGTCCTTTTGAACCGGTATCGAATCACACCGGTTTTCAGACCTGGCTTTGAAGATAGGTGTTTACAACAGTTCGGAAACAGAGGAACGGGGTATAAGATCATGGCTGCACAGTTCGTTGGTTCCCACAGAATCGTCTTATGGAGGACATAACAAACACAGTGTAACGTAAACGACAAGCCCGACGTAGTAACATTGTTTCGCTGCAATGGGAAGTGCCATATGCTCAAAGGCAACAATGCAGATTGGTAACTATCGAACATCAAAATATAGGATATCAGTGAGGTGGCATAGCTGTCCGTGACTCGCATTTTTACCATTCTACTAGTATGATTAAACACACAGAATAGGCTCAAACCGGCTTTGATCGTTAGTTAGCGTCAATTGCTATCTAGACAGTTACCATGAACGGTAAATACCTATATATAGTTATATTATCCCATTAAATTAATATCGTCAATTGTCATGGCTAAGTATGTGTTAACGGCCGAAAAGATACGATATTTTTTACGTCGAATCATCTCGTGCCCGTATGATCAAAAAAACAACAACAGCAACAAAAGAGATAACATCATCAGATCGCTTTCGTTGCTACCTTGCTTCTGTTGATAATTGACTTAAGCTATGGACGGCGACAAGCCAACAGAATGACGCACGTTACCATGACAATTGTGCCGTTCCACAAAACGACCATGTTCAAAAAAAGTACCATCTTTTTCAAACAATAGACGCTGTTGTCTGCCCACGACCCAATTACCTAATTCGATATAACGTTTAAGCATAGTAATAAGCATGATAATTAATCATGCGTCAGGTCTAATGTCGCGCGGTTTTTTTTTTTTATTCTTTTGTCCATTCAGCAAAATACGTATGTGTTTTGCACGAAACCCGTGATAGCGCTTCAGTATCTTCATCTGGTCTTATCGTATGGTTAAATAGCTTCAATTTTATTCGTATCACTCACAGATCCACATTATATATACATGTTTAATATTTATCTAGAGTAACTCTAACATACGTTGAAGTTTTCAAATTTGGCCTACCTGTTCCTGCTGTGCAGAACGCTAGGCATGTTTATGGGGCTCGCGAGATGCTAGTCGTATACGAATGAAACGGCTAACCAGCAAGAATATCGGCGCGCGGCGGCGGCGGCGGCAGCAGCAGCAGCAACAATGGTTGTTCCGCAGACGTCTATAGACTCTAACGGGCAGTGAGCATCTTTGACCGGAGAAAGGGTCAAACTTCATCCTGAACCATCATCGCGCAACGGTCGTGGCGTATTTGTCTGCCGTCAATATCATAAATCGATGCAATCAAATAACATAGACCTACAGCAGATCTTTGTACTAAAATTAAAAATTAGCTATTTGACCTCCTGTCATGTAGGACGAATAGCAAATCACCGCTGGGGCGGGTCGATCGTTGTTTTATACAGGACAAACCGAAGGGATTTTCAGTCGGCGCCGCCGGATCGATACATTATATATAAGTGTATAAGGTAGCGATTATGATACAATACGATCGTATGATATACGAAGCAATGGAGCTGAAGTAAAAACGACGTCAGGCAGAATACTTCGAAACGTCTCTTTGACTGACCCTCTGTAACCCAAGTTTTCGGCATACAATCGACCCGAAGTGGTCTTATTGTTCCGACAACGTACAGTGTCGGTACCTTTATTACGCATAATTGCCTATACATAGTGTATTGTGATGCGGCGTTTCGTACTTAGTGTCAATCACAGCAGGGGTGACGCATGTACTCCCTAGTTTTCTATTTGTCCATACAAATCTTTGCCTCGTGTGTATCGTAACGCCTCACCTAATCGGCCCTGTGAAATATCAATTGCAGTATATGATCTCCAACGTGCTACTTCAGTGGGTGATCACCCCTCAGTGAGCAATAACGGCTGTGCCACAATAGAGGCAATGCCATGATATATATACGCTGGTCAACAATAACTGCACGCAGAAGGAAGAATGAAAATGATTTAGGGAAAAAAAATGAGTGGTCTCAGGTAGGCATCGAACCTGAGACTTCGTAGTAATAGCTCCGGGGCTTTATTCATCCCGGCACGGCGACACATCATCGACATGATCTAATGTTCATATAGGACTTATATATGTAATCGATATACGCTTAATTCATACATGCCCCATATGAACATGATGCGGGTGGCTATTACAGGCATCAGAAGTACGTCGACTACACAAGGACTAAAAGTATTTCGATGTGCCGCTGCTTGTATTATCCGATGTATTGATTACCGTAAACTCATGTCACTAGGTGTACATCAAGATGGTGGTAGAGGAATTAAGTACTGTGTAATATTAGCTACGTATGTACTATTCGACACATCATCAATACAAAAAAACTTGACGATATCAGAAGACGAGTAATACAAAGCTAATGGTTTTGTTGCTGCTGCTGCCCCCCGTGACACCTTTCGTGACTTTCGTGGCTAGTAGTACTACAGTTACTTGCACATCGTCCGCTCAGTCAGGCTGACTCAGGACCGTCTGGCCGAGGTCGCGCTGCACAGCATCTCGTCACAGATACACACATATACTATGCTAGAACGCAGTTAGTGTACATTTTAACCTTGCTGTTGCTGTTAGAGTGGCTTTCGTTGCCGCTACGTGTTGATTGGTACCTTGAAGCAGAAGACAGAAAGGCGCTTGGAGCGCCCCCGTTTTCGTCTTTGGTGCCAATGCGCCCTTCCAGCATCGTCCCTGTCCGCCGGCGATGCCCTATGTAGGGCCCCGGGTGTCCCATTTTAGACGCGTCATCCCCGCGCGCCTGCCTAGGGCGTTGAACGCTATGCGACGGCCTTTCATCTTGCTTCTGTGTGCTCAACCAGCCCGGGTGTCGGTTGGTCGGCCTTCGTCTGTTTGATATTTCACATAAATAGCCCGGGGCTGCTAGTGCAGTGACAGGGAGAGCCTACTTCCAACCGATGCCCCCTGTGCCTGTCTCTACAGAGGGAATCAAAGGCAGGTCCTAAAGGGTTCTTCGTTTATGGTGGTCGGGAGAGCAAGCTGCAAGGGGAAGAATTGAGAGTTAGAGGAAGAATGCCCCTTGAATAGGGGCGTACGCGACAAAACGCGCATTGCAGACCAGTAGTGTACGGGCCAGACGCAGTAGTAGTTATTTGTCGCAGCTGAGTACTTTATTGTTGATTAGATCGATGAGACAAGTGCAATTGTGACAAGGCACAGTGCCGATCATTCAAAGTCATTGGGTGCCACTTTGATGAATTATTAAAAACAAAAATCGGTATACGCAAAAATTCCTGATACGTTATATACGCAAGTAAGTTGTCTAGCATAGCTTGCTGAACAGCGACTGGCAGAAATATTCATATTTCGCGCAGTTGAAGGGTAGCGGCCGAATCCGCAGCGTTCAATGCGCCTATGCAGCTACCTTTAACGATGAGCGATTCTATTGTATAATGTATGTTATTGAGGATACATAATTATGAGCGAACATGGAGACAACTAAGCAAACACATGGAAAGGGCAACTTGAGCGTTACAACATACGCACATTACGCTTTTCAATATGGAAGAGAAAGGTTTCATTTTCATGAACATAAAGAGGAGATATGTTGAAGGCAGTCATGATGAGCCATTCATAGACAGGCGTGGTTTTACTTTAATAAATACACTTCACCGCGAATTCAGTCGCAGTTATGGTTAGCGTCACTATGCCCATTACGGCAAAGGCGAAGGTGACCTCTACGGGTCACCGGGAAGATAATATATGTTCCTCGTTGAATATATATCATATTGCTGTAAACTTACGCTTATTCAATCAGTGAAGTGTTGGCTGGGAAATCACATTATCTTCACGCCATTTTCCTAACATTTTTGGATGCCACTGTGTCAAAGTGAACAGTGATGATACGGGTGCACTGAACAGACGTTCGTTTTCATGCAAATAAGCAACTCGGATTTATTTCGATTCCATACAGCACCTAACAAATGCTTTTTCTACGTGATAGTTTCGCTAAGCTCATACCAGTTTCGCGTGTAAATTTGCACAGTTGCGTGAAGTTGGGTGAGCACAGACGCTTTGTATGGGGTTTGGGGTTCTGAGGGGGTATGCGATGATCACGCTTTGCTTGCTAGCGGACGTGCAGGCGAAAGCCTTTAGAGCCGCATGACCAGGCTGAAAGGTTACCAATGAAAGTAGTAGCCAGATGAGTTTTCAGAGATATACTTGCTCTAAGGCCGGTACACGAGACTTGGGTACTGAGTTAGCATGAAAAGCGAGGATGACGAGGCCGGGCAGCTCAAGCCGACTCTCCGCAAAGCATATGCGCAGGGTGTGAGACGCATGATGTATTTGCCAAAAGTTAAAGGATATCAATAGAGATGACTGGGGCACCAACTCGTCGACGGTGTCTTTCGGTGGCCTTTCATCTTGCCGCCGGCGGCATATCACCCATTCAGGCTTCCTCATTCGTGTTTCTCGCGCTTTTGCGTCCACACTTCCCTCTCAACCCTACACTAACTCATATTCGATCGGCAGATCCCAATTCGTTCTGCACACTTCACCCCTCTCTGCCATCACCGCCCCTCCGATCGGAGCTTTACTTTTGCTCTTATTCATGTGCTCGTATTTAGCAGTAGTAGAACCCCAACATCTCCACCGCCAGAGGTGATATCGAACTACACAGAAAGATGAACGCTTTCGTGAGGGATTCGGTTGAGAGAAGCAATAGGAAAACATTGCGACGCCTCAGATGAAGGAGTCGATGCCGAAAAGTCTCCATGATGAGTAAGCCTGAACGGCGAACAGCCATGCTAATGCTCGGGCTGGCGAGTACACTTCACCATGTAGCATGCAGTAGCTGTTTATTTAAAGGTGTATCTCAATCAGCATGACCGGCAGCATACTGGCTGTGGCCAAGGAACGGAACCTCACTACTGAAGTT
Source organism: Varroa jacobsoni (assembly GCF_002532875.2). Classification (NCBI taxonomy): domain Eukaryota; kingdom Metazoa; phylum Arthropoda; class Arachnida; order Mesostigmata; family Varroidae; genus Varroa; species Varroa jacobsoni. Next base: position 342,941 of record NW_019213467.1, read on the forward strand.
TGGCCGATCGCTTCACGAGTTCCCCATAAAGCTTTCTCTTTTAGAGAGCCTGCGAATGCACAAAGCACACAGCTCGGGGCGCGATCAGGCCGTACAGGGACTTGTTCTTCTGTGGCCGTTTGTCACTGCTGAAATTTACCTTCGCTGGCGGAATTGAAACTGTTTATATGGAGATGGGTTGATTAGTGTAATTTAGGTCGACATCGTTATCTAACGAATCGGCGGCCCGTTAATTTGACAGAGATGTTTGATGATGCCATCGGCATATCATACGAGAGCAACTGAAGAACAACGTTGAGTTAACCAACAGTAGAAAAATTGTAGCGGCAACAATGGTACGAGGTCAAACTCAAAGTTTATTGATCATGCAAAACAACAACTTAAATAGATGACGTGCATATGGTGCATGAATAGATGGACCTTTAAGACGAACGGAAGATTGCTCAGCGGTTCCTTTTCCGAAGTATTGTACTTTCAACGGTCTCGTAAGTAAACTCGTTCCAAAAATCGGTGCGCTGTCAAAGGCCAAAAGATCTAAATCATGAGTGGTGTATTGCAACTGGCTATCCAGTGGAGCGTCTCAGAATCTGGGCTCTCTACAATGTGGTATTATCGTACTCTTTCCCCATTTTCGCCAGCTATTGACCCGGTTCCCTGTTCGTTTCGTCGGTTACTCTGCGCTGTTCAGTGACTGACCGTGGTTGCGCGCATTTTGGACCCTTTGGACAAGAACGATAAGAAGGAGCTGGAGGCAAAAGGAAGGTGATGTCGAAATTGCAGCGCGTCAACAGCACGCTAGCGACGAAGAGGACGCTGATGATGACGATGTGAACGAGGAAGTCTCGATGCCTCGAGCTACAGCTTCGCTGGTTCCGTTCCCTGCCTTGATCCCGAGCGCAGTTGCAACGGCAACGGCAACGGCAAAAGCAGTTGCTTCCGATTCGATACGTGAAAGCTGCATATGTGCGTTTGCACGTGGCGCCTCTGTTCCCAAGAGTGATTTTCTGTTGACGCTTCCCTTTTCTGTCAATCCAGAATACGAGTATCCTTTCGTACGCAAAGTACAACGTATGAGGCGATAACTATATGTGTGTGTATGTGTTCGCATATATATATATATATATATGTACTGGTACGTATTTTCAAAATGTTGCAACCTTATCCATCGGCTTACTGCTATGGAGGTGCGCATCCATGTCCCAACGCATATCTATCCTTACCACCCAAGCTAGTTTCCTTCTCCCTCCCTCCCTCTCTCTCCCTCTTTGTCCATCTATCGATCTATCTGTCTCTATCTCCCGGAAACGGTCTCTCTCTCTCTCTCACTCTCTCTCTCTCTCTCCCTCTCTCTCTCTCTCTTTCTATCGCACTTACATTGGCTGCGCAACGTTTGTTCGTCTTGCTGAGGGATAAGGTTGCCTCTTTTCTCGATTTCTCGAAAAGCGGATGCTATTTTCACTCAAACGCTATCCGTTATTACTCTACCCCACGACCTTTGCTTCTGATCCTTTGACACCGCCACGCTCCCGTTTCGTGTTCGACCATACTTCTCGTCAATCCGATCCGACGTTCTCCACAACCGAAAATAACACGCGACGAGAATCTTCGTTCGTTGGTTTTGTATACGCTTGCCGACGGAAGCGTACTCCGATTAGTCTGCGTCTTCTGTGCATCCCAGCAGCTGCCGAAGCCCGTTCTGCATCACTGACTTCTAGGGACAACGGCCTAAAGGGCGACAGGATGGGTTTGGAAGATAGCGGGCAGACAGGCAAGCACGGACAAAGAATGGATACGATGGTCCTCCGCTCGGTGAGAGTGCTGGCAGACGCAAACGCGCTCACTTTTCCCCGCACGATCAAACACTTACAGCCAGCCACTGCCGCTCAATCATACGCTACCCCATAGTCAGCCAGCCATCGTCGAGTAGTAAGTCGACGACATGACTTCGTCGTTCTCTTTTGCTTGCTTCTGACTTTCCTGTCATCGTTGTGTGCTAGCCGCTGCAGCTCCTCGGCGTACCGCTCATTCATTCGATTCCGCTACCGCCGCATAGAGCGCCGACTGAGCGCCGAATTCCAGCAAGAAGATAGCAGCTTCAGTTCCATATTGGAGCCCTCGGGCGACGAGTTTGTTTCGATGTTTCGGCAGGGGCGCCAGCTTTGATCTCAATCTCACAGCCGGCGGTGGTCGTGTTCCCGTGGTGGAATGGGCTGACGACAGGCGCTCCTCAACTAGCCAATCCCGCCACCGTTCTCTCGATTTCGGCTCATGGACCCCAAATGCGCCTTCTCTACACAGCAGCCCTGGTCTCTCAGATCCACCCTCATCCTGTTTTAGCCAGCAGCAGCGGCGGCAGAAGCAGGAGCGGTCCAGCGGTGCGTCGAGAGCGTTCTGCTTGCCTAGCTGTTGGGTTAATAAAGGTACACACTATACGAAGCATACCCCGGAGCAGAGCCCAGCGCGTCCATCGGTTGACCACCACGGCCAAGTGGGTGCAGCTGAGGTATCAAGACGAGAGCGCAAGCACACATGAGTAAGCATGGGTATACTGCAAGTGGGTTCCTTTACAGCTATAAATGGCGGTGTAGTGCCTTTTATCTGACAGATAACTGGCCTGGATAGGAACCTAGGTACTAAAATCTAACATTATTATCACTATAATGGGTAACACAGTGCATTTGGCTAATTGAAGGCATCGCTACCACAGAGCTATTACACTTTATGGTGGATTTCTAATAAAGAAGACAACAGAGGATTCCTATACTTAAAAGGCTTATCAATGGACCTTTTTTTTTTTCAAACACTATCTATCGCTTCATATGCGTATAGCCCTAATATCATTCACCTTATCATTCATTTTATCAGGTACCTAATCTTGAGAGATTCATATTGGTAACCCACGTCTATGGGCCCACTCTGTCTGCGCATTTGTCAAGGCCACCCACCCGCTACAAGTCGCTACCGGCTTCTGGACTCTAAAGTATTCGGCCTTCGGCAGCTGACTGACGAGGCAGGCAAAACAGACATGAAAGCTGGCAGCCCAACAGCCAGTAGCAGTCGCAATGCCGCTGGTGGTCGTCGTCGTGGTGATGAAGGCGACGGGAGCCATAGCTGTTCCAGATGCCTGTGTCTGTCTTTCCATGTGTATGGAAGCGCCGCTGTACCAAAATGTCCACAGAGGATGTGCGCCCTGGGGCACGAGCCTTCATTGGCGGAATTCTGCCGCGGGCCAAGTCCGCCCCCTCCTTTTACAGCGCCTAAGCCAAGATCCACCAACAACGTCACAGCCCGAAGCGCCACTCCATACTGGCAGCAGTGGCCCCCTCCTGCAGCCACATCCACTTTTGATCCCTGAAGAAGCGAACCGCCTATGCCAGCCCCCCATTGCGCTCACAGCAACCGGCCTCTCTCAGTCGTTCTCCACTCGCGTGCCCGCTGCCGTCCCCATGGGAAGAGACAGCAACATTGTATCAGCAGGGACGAAGGACTACTAGTGGGGCCCTTCCGACACTTTTCGTTCTCGAGTTGTTTTTCACCACGCACGACGATTTGGCCGAGAGCAGCAGGAGCCCATACCACCCGAATACTACTACTGCTACAACTAGTACACTGACACGAAGCTCGCCTGAAGCTCCAGGATCTAGCTGCCGGCCGTTGCGGCCCTGGCGCTTACCGCGTGCAGAGCGCAAAGCAGGAGTCTAAGGGGACATGTACAGACCGACGCTCCGCTGTTCCGGGCGCCTGCCAAAGCGAGAGAGGCCATGCGAGGTAACGAGCAGGAATTGGAAGGACAGAGGCCCGCGATGAGAGAGATGAGGTATAGTCCCCCAGTTCTCATTCCTCACTCTGAAAGAGGAGCAAACGAGCGAGCAAGTGAGAACAGTTTGGCCTCAGGCGTCGCCTCAAGGAACTCCGAAGTCCTTGGAGGCTCTATGAGCCAGTGTAGTCTAGGGTCTCATCGCTTTGAAGATCCCTAGCGAGGACGTCTAGCGAGGAGCGACCAACGAAGAGTGACCGATTTCGCCTGTCTGCTTGCCTGCGCGCTCGTCGTTCACCACTGCCGCTGCCGCCGTAGCCGTCGGCGAGAGTTGCGCCGGTGGGTGGCTGCTGCGATTTGTATACCCGCGTATATTAGAAAGCGAGACGGAAGGAACATCTATTGTCCCTCTTCCTTCTCATGGTTGTCATGTCTCTTTTGCCCGCCCGTGCGCAAGCTCATGTGAGTATCTGATGGTTAGGTCCTATGGTGGCGTGTCATGTGTATGATCTTGCAGTAAGTAGAAACCATACGATTATAATGATTCTGGTTGATAGGTATCTGGTCTGAATCTACGACTAGTTTGACTGTTGGCATATTTGCAGCTGCCAATAGTCGAAAGCTGCACAGAACCGTCGGCGCTTGAGGCATGACACATTTGCTTTAAGGCACTACCACTCACTTGGGCTGGCATACTTTATTATTTTTTATTAGCCATTGGTTTAAATTCGGACTACTTAAGCACGTTCGAATGAAGTACCTGAACGTGTTCACATCTATGCGGACTTCAATATCCCCAAAATATCAGAGGCTGCAGGTGCCGTAATGAGCGCCACTTGCGCCCCCGATATTATTTTGTTCATTTGTAATAGATATGAGGTGTTTGACCAATTAGCCTATGACTATATAATATTGGATGTGCACAGGTGTACTACTATAATGTGGAGACACTAACCTCAGCCGATAATTACTTAAATGCAATCACAGTTTATTTAAATTTCGCTTTTTGGAAGTGTTTTAGAAACAAAATATAATAAAACATTAGCTTTGCCAAATTGGCCAACTTCAACACGTTCTACTACCGTCTTCCTTTGTCCTAGATTCCCTAATTTACGAAGTGTTCCAGGGTTCTTTGCGATTTTTGACTGGCAACGACAATAGGAGACTGATTCAACATGCATGTATACGCATCGAAACACGCCGACGGACGTTCGTGCACCACGTATGTAATCGCCCAGAATCCGCTGCTATTGAAACGTGTTGATCATTCATATGCGATGTCGGCTCCAATCAACGCTGACCAGGACGGCCAGTCCAGTCGGCTTAGTCATCCGACAACTGGCTGAGGGCACTGTAAGATCACGAGTATCCCCCAAGGCAGAACTGGGAAGGCCCCGTCTGTTGGCCCCTGCCTTGCAGTCACATGGCAGTCAAAGGCGGGGACTGACTGTAGCGGTGTGTTACTGCTGCTGCTGCTGGCGGCTGCAAAAGCCATAGCTGGCGTCAAGTCCCCTCTGTTTGTCGTCCATTCACCGCATTTTCCCATTTTTCCCTATCCATGGATAGTGACCACCGCTGTGGTGTCCGTTCCGGATGACGATGGTTCGCGGCAAGCCTCCGGCTGGTTCCCGTTACCCCTTATCCGTTGCTGCCCACGGTGGAGCGTTAGCAGCAGCGCCTAGTGCAAGGAGATCCGGCTAGGCGTCCGCTTTTCTGTACGTCCGTGAGTCTGTCCGTCAGCCGGCTCGCTGGTGGAGTCGCACCCGCCCGGGGGCATATCGGATAAAAACCTTGTTAGAGATGTCGGCCTTTGCCTTCCCAGCAAGCTGGTAGCGGCTTCAGTGGCGGCGGCAGTAGCCGGTGCAGCCACCGACGCCTTGCCGGGGTTTGCCGCGGGGCAAATAATACAACTATATAGAGTTTGCTGGAATATTTGGTGCTAGAGATGAGAGCATTAGATGGCAGCAGCAGGCAGCGGTAGCAAGGGTGGCGCGGAGGCTGTGGCAGTACTACCATCCCGCCCCCGAGGCAGCCAGTCAACCGCCGGCTGGCCAGCAGTTCTCGAAAACGGGGTTGCTTCGAAGGGATAGATGGCGGATGCCTGCGGCCATGCTCAGCACCCGCTTCCAATTGTGCCCCCTACGCCCCATTTGAAGCCGCCCCCGTCGGCCCCCTTTTTTCGACTTGCTAAGGCCGCCTTAGGGGCAAAGGAGGCTCTTTCCAGAGCCGACTATCCTGAAGCAAGCCCGACGTACCCAACCTCACTCTCAGGCTACCGAGAGGGTACGGCAGATGGTCGATAGATAAATGATGCTGATTAGTGAACACATACGGTGCAACAATTTACTAATACCGTTAACGTAAAGCGCACGTAAAACAGCAGTATACAGCGTGGAATGTGGGCCGTACATAATTCCAACCCATTGGCGGTGCTATACGGCAGGATCGCATAACAAAATGCTGTTGTTATTGTTGTTGCTATGTTATTTAAAAGATAAATAGAAGCCGGTTAGATATGAGCAATGCAGAAGGCAAATGTAGAAAACGATTTTTAAGGATTTAACTAATTTTCGCAAGACAAAGCGTGAGAAAAGGACTAAGTATGGTAGGCTACGCTGGTGCAGTACACCATTACTCATGCGGGCCATCGCCTGTGGCGTTGATGATTTCACTAGTTAATCTTCCTAGTAAACTTCAGAATAAACCAGATTTTTAGAGCAAGGTGACTCGAGCGGTAAACTTGCTGACATAAAACATTTTTCGAGTTAATCTAAGTTTTTTACATTGCAAAAGTTTTCCCCTGCATATTTTAAAAATGAGAAAAAAAATAAGTTGGTTATAAAAGGCATCTTTGGAAAGCAGTAGACAAATTTTGGCGACTTTTCAAAAAACTAAAAGATTTTTAAATGGCTAGAATGTTTCTATGCGTAAATGTGTCATTCAGGAAGATCTCGTCTATGTTATTAAGTGTCGTCAATATAACAAGATATAAAGGCATGATGATCGAGTCGGCATACCTTTAGAAGGGGCATATCGAAATCGTAATCGAAATTAGTACATTGGCTATAGTAAAATAATGGTTTTACAAAGTGATTTGTGCAATTTAAAGATAAACGAGGTAAAAAAAATTCTAATGATTTTTACATTATTGGGACAGTTGTATCGAAATTCACTGGCCGAGATTGCCTCCATTATTACTGTTTGCCTTGGCTTCAAAGGTGTCAGCGCATATTCCTCGCTAGACTGGAAAGCGTCCCCACGCCCAATATGAGTACAATTGCCGCAGCTGAGTACGAAGGTAAGTACATGTAGCCAGCTGGGCCAATTCATAGTGCTATCAACCCAATACTTGGCGTAAGCCATATTCGTATAATATTGTCCATAGCGTTAATAAATCGGAGTATAAAACAAATAATCTCTCCCTAATGTCTTTTGATACGACGTAACGTCGTCCCGCTTACACTGATCGCTGGTAACCGTCAGCAGCCGCCGTCGCATGCTCGAACTGCTACTGCTGCCAATACAACAATCAAGGAACAGTTCATTATCATAGTTGTAACACTTATTATAGGTGCTATATTGTCATTGTGTGTGATACCGCTAATTTGACTACAGTGGGAGTTCATATGCGATGGATCCCTCCCAACATTGGCCTGCTTTGGATTTTGCTATTGCCGCTGCTGCTGCCAAAACGAGACTAACTACGTGGCAAGGAAGGCTGGCGGCACCGAGCGACAGAATCATGAGTATAGCGGGCGCCCCCGTCTTAGTCCCTCCTGAGCGTCCGGCTCCCATTCTCTCTATTCCTATTTCTCCGTTTTAGTAGCGTTCACTTCCGTCCTCAACCGCGTATAGACTTCAGGGTAGAGGCTGGGGTACGAGTTTCAGTGGCGCTGGTGGCGGTAATGCCGAAGGTAGAGAATTTAGGTGGCAAGCGCGAACAGTAGGTAGTCAGTGAAACCATCCGTGTCGGGCTGAAAGAATGGGGTAGGTGTGTGTTTCTCGGATGAACGCGGGGCCACGCGCGGCGGTACGGCGACAGGAGAAAAGAGGCGCACGTAAGGGTGGCGAAGGGAGCAGAGGGTGCCGGTGGTGATGGTGCTGTCGATAGTGGCAAGGCGTCACGACCTGCCTGAGGCGGTGCGCGAGTTGGCTGCTGACGGACCTCGGTAGGAGCTGCTTCGAATGTGGCATGAGGCAGCACACAAACGCGCACACATACGTACACAGACGCAAGCCTGGGGGTTCAACTTGACGGGGGCATGGCAGTAAGCAGAGGATTTCAGCAGGGAGATGACGGGCTTGACGCATTCCCCCTCGTCCGGGTTTCTTCTCCGCTCAAGAAGAGGGAAAACGGGGACAAGGTAAGGGGAGGGCAAGGCCAGGGGGCGTGTTTATCTTAGATATGGCGCCACCCGCCCGAGGCGCCGCTGATCTGCAAAGCTACGGGGCCGTCTGCGCCTGCTGAAACGAAAGGGATATACCGGAGAAGCGGCTAGCGAGAGAAAGGGAGTGCTACTAGAAGCCATGAAGGAAGGCTAGTGGAGAAGCTTAGGAGCCAAGAGGGGAAAGAAGGAATAGTTTTGCGGACCTCACAAGGAAGAGCTCCGTGCCCACTTCTAAATCTCTAGTGCGCGCTGGCGATCCTGTTCACCTCAATGTGCGTAAGTAGCTTGTATATTACTAGCTATCATTTATTCGTCCACCCCCTACAGACGAACATTCGAAATATAATCATGGCCAAATTCGACTCCTTTCGTGTTTGCCCACACTCCAGTTCACGCTAGAACCGGCTCGAAGTGCGCACATTGTACAAGCAGACGTCGAGGCTGACATTTCGAATAACAACAATCGACGACGCGGGCTTGCATTAGCCCGAGATTGAGTGCCGTAAAGGATATCGGCGAAATATCTGTGTCCTTTGTTAGGTCAATGAGCGTGTTGATGCGTTAGCCTAACATTTCCGAGTATAATTAGTAGTGAGTGCGTATTTTCATAAGACTATCGCACTCTGTTTACGCAAACGTTAAATTAGCGCCAATTGCAATGACGTACAGTTAGATGAGCTAAGAGTAGATGAAATTTTAATAACACAAAAGGGGAGCAGATGTTGCACTTGGTTACAGTGTGTTCTTCATAGGCTCAACAGGTGCTGAAGGTGCTGTTTCAACATAGCGCCGTTTCATCCTGTCTGCATACGCAAGGTTTCAGTCCCAGAAAAAACACTTTGGTCTACAGAGGCTGATGATTGGTTAAAATCAGGCGACATGTACAATCTTGCTGGCAGCCGTATATTTGTAAAGCCTTCATCAGCAGTTTTCGCTGTCGAAAACGTTTTTACTAGATGCCTCGTAGTGGCCACCGAAATAACCCGGCATCCGGGCTCGGATTGCCAACAGAATAAGAAATATTGAAAAAAATGACGAAAATAGCAAGATTTGTTGTTTTTTTTTTCTGGTGCCGGTGCATTTACCATTCTTTTTTCTGTCTGTCGAAGTACTTGTGATCGAACTCGGTTCCAGTACTAGGCTACAGTGATAAACCGTTCCATTCAGCCGATCTAGAAGACGAGTGAATTTCAGATAGCTATCGTGTGATCTGAAAGCAAATCAAATGTATAACGAGCAGTGCATGTTTGTTATATATATATATATCCAACGGGTACTTTAAATCACAAGGTTTGCCTAATATAGTCCTTTGATCATGCCTTACCGATGCATTTCCTTATCGGTGCAGTGTGAGTTTATCAAAAACTACGAAGAACAATTACGCGGCACATAGATCCATGAGTTTTCACCAATGAAATAGACACTTTAGCATATTCTGGCGATACAGGTGAAAGGTTAGATTCGCTAGTAGGCTGATCCTCACATGCTGCTTTACAGACGTAAAGCTTCCTTTGTAAACAAAAACTGCTCGGAGTTACCTGCCAAAAGTGCTGGAGCATCCAGATCTGTCATGGATTTTGTGAGACCCCGTTCTGAAGTCTTGGTCATCCAGCCCTGTTTCACAATGATGATTAGGTCACGTAGACTATGTTTGCCGATTAGCTAGCGTGCTTTCGACGTCATCGTATAGCAAACAGCTCTACGATGGCCTGCCCGTTCTCGCGTCTAGCAACGATGAATCGACTGTTATGGTGCAAAGGTGTAAATAGCAGAGAAAAGTTTGTGACCAACATTCGGTGACCGCAGCACCATCATCAAATTGACGAAAAGGGGGTTTTCCATTCGGTCCATACGGTAGATATCAAAAGATCATCATTAACTGATGGGATATTACTGTCAAATCTGACAAGAACTTCGAAAAGCGTCACACCACGCTAGCGGCAGGAGCCGAACACTATTAACGGAGAGTGTCGAAACAACGCATTACGTCAACGGTCAGTATTTTCTGATTATTATATTTAGCTGACTTGAATGCTCTGCCGATCGAAAGCTGACTATAGATGCGCTAATTTTTTCTGAACGTTGGTTCAAAACTTACCATCTATCATTATCCAAAATAAAAGTAACATTTTAACAATAAACACCCCACCCGCCGCACATAGGATCTACACATATGTAGAGGATAATCATAACCTTACGACGATATTGTAGTTGATGAGTTACATTATTCTATATCTCGATTTCCATAACATACATTGATTGCCATGTTATATACTTGTGTATAACAACGCGATCCTAGCTAGCTATACATATGCATGAGCGCATGCAGTTTCTCCGTATTATAAACGTATAGATAAGGAGGGGCGGCCAAATAAATAAACTATCTCTGCGGTTATCTGTTCCCGCTTAGGAGTGCTGCATGTCTGTCGCTTGAACGTGGATTAAATTGAAACGCCGTCAGTTGAGCGGCAACGTTCCAGTCATCAGGGCGGTCGTTTCGATGAAGATGGCGCTTGCTGATGATTATGGCGACGACAACGCTGATGATCGCGACAGAAAATCATCGCGAAATCGTGCAGCGGCCTATGACCAAAATTCAAGCGAAGCCAAAAACTATTTTCTGTTTACGTTACTACCGCCAGATTTAACACAAGCAGTAGTAGTCGACGCTGAAACGACGAAACGGTTGAATTAACCGATACGTTGAAAACACTTCACCGTCATCTTTCTTCGACGCTTTTATATACATGTATATACAACTAGTTAAATGATAGGCAAACAAGTCGGCCCCTCACCGCCATCACGTTTACGAGCTAAGTTCACTTACAGTGTGCGTACAAATCAATGAACATCGACCAAGTCATTGTGTCATTACACGAAAGCAACATTAACAAAAGAAATGCCCAATACGACGACATGAACCTGATGGCAAACGGTCGCACCGCAGCCGTATTCTCTCTATTAGTAACAAAACGGAACCTGTTTTTCGCTATCTGTGAAGTACAAATAAGCGCGACTTGAACTTCAGGTGAGACCTTGACTGGCTGCATAAAATACAAACCACGTTATAGGCCATGTAGGTCGGCTAGTCCTTTGAGAGAAGTCGTACGAAAATGAGAACTGGTAAAACGAAAAGTATGAAGAAATAGTAGCCGACATACACTGGCAGGCCTCAAGGAGAGCGCAGGCGCCAAATATTTCTAGTCAAAAGCATTTCGATAAACGAAGAAAAAGCAGAAGAAAAAAGCTGGACGTCGATATTTTGGGAATGGAATGGACAAAGAGATATCGCGTTGGTTCATAGCTAACAGTTTGGCTGGCGACGGTGTACTCCTTCTGTTGCTCAGGAGGCTTAGGATAAAATTTCGACGCAGATACAACAATACCATGATAAGAACAAACGGGAAAGAAACCCGAACATTTAAAGGTGGGATATTATAGGAGCAAAGCATAAGGGCGAAAATATGTACAATCCCGCAGGCTTACCCGTAATGGCAAAACGAATGTATATCATAACCTGAATGCATAGAGAGAATTTTATTATTATTATCCAATTATCAATAGAGCTTGTTAAACACACATGTAGAATAAACGATGAATTTTGTGTTTAGGAATAAGCATCCTGTTAGTAAAAATATACGTTTGTGTAAGCTAGCACAAAATAACACCTGATGTTATATGAGATAGGTGTTTTTACTTTGTCCAGACTCCGTGGTCCCGTGTGATCCTGATGAGCTTAAAAAGAGCATAGATTTGGTACCTTAAAAGAGTTACAATCAAAGGAATAGGTTGCTTCATCTCCTTCATTTGGTTCGTGGTTAGTTTTCGGACACCCGATACATTTGTATACATAGATAATTACTGAGGGACAAGCAATCGCTAACAAGTTAATGGGGTTTTAAGTAGTAAGAAACACTATAGGTTTTTTTTTTAATGTGGCCAGGTTGAAACTACCTTACAGAAAGACATCGACTTGGGCCTGAAAGTTGGGTGTAGGCCTCTGCTGCATTCGTTATTTCCAACTTCAATGCTACCACGAAATAGCCCACGTCTAACGAGTAGAATTTTGACAGTTCGCGTTCAACTAGTCCTTTGCATATTCATTATAAGTACATATACGTGCAAATGCTTGTAGATTTGCATGAGTATCTTGATCATGTGATTTAGTAACTCACGCGCGCTTTTAACCTGGAATCAGATAGTACATACGATATTTTTTTTTACTTGGCCGTCTCTATACGACGCAGCCGTCATCGGCCGATAAAGGTTCTAGACTTTTACGTGTCGTATACAGCAGCTAACAATGTAACGGCTCGTTCATCATTTATTCATCCCGTGCAAGATTTGCAGTTGGTAGATATCACGACACTGTTACAGAAACCAAAACACCTATTGCTCTGAACAATCAGCTAATTGCTCTCTTATCAACCGGCGATACTTTGGTCGATAATCTAAATAAGTAACATAATAGACACATGTATATATATATATGGTGCCAAATTTATCGAATATCTATCAGTCTCTGTCCTAGTATACACACATTTATGCAATAATAAATAATAGAGACATTGTTATACGGATTTTTTTTTTTTTCGTAATGATCGCTGTTCGTATCTAATCGGAATCAATCCATAAAGCATCCGGAACAAATTGAGGCCGCTTGATTGTAAGCTGCACCCACCTGAAAATGGATACCCATTTTCAGGTGGGTGCACCCACAAAATGCTTTCCAGACGCCAAGAGATATGTACATTTCAAAAGTAAAAATTACTTATTTTTATTATGATTTAACTACTGAATCTAAACTTCTTCCAAGTGATGTAAAAACTACATCGAGTAACTCTTTGTAGTAACCGAAATAGACGGACACGTCAGATACGAAAAATCTAGTAGATTTAAATTTTAAGCTGATGCGCCAAACCGAACGTCCCAGATATTTATAGACCCACAAGACTTCAAAAGGCGAGACGTTTGGCCATACTTTGACGATTCAATTCGAGATACAGGCCTATATTTGCAACGACCGCCAATTTCTTCATCGAAATAGCACGATCATCAGAAATCGTGCCTTGCACCATTTACATGGTCTTTAAGTCTTCTCTATTGTTGTTTTGCGCTTTAGTTTAGAGAAATCTTTTCCAGAAGCTTGCGACAACATATATCATCGGTTAACCGGGGTTCGTCCCTTGCGAAGGCACTGTAACAATGGCTGACGTTAATAGTCTACACACAAACCTTCAAACTCTCGCCATAGTACATTCGCTAGTTTAACGAGGCCAATTAGATAAAAACAATATAAAAATATGAATGTCTGTTCAGTATATATTCCATAACCTACAAGAACAATGTATGTACCACGTTGCCCTTAGGCTTTTGAATTTAATATTGGCTTTAGATTGAGCGCGACTTCGCGATCAAGACTGAGACGCGTTATAACCGCAGGGCAAATATTCTCCGAGAGTCGTCGGCTGATCACAACTTAAGATGGAGGACCTTTTCCATTAACGTTTGTTGCGTGTGAAGATGTTTTTGATGCACTGCGTAACAGCAGCAGTGTGCCAATTGGCGTTTACGTCATCGTTACGCCTTTGAAGTTCATCCGTTCTTCTTCATTAGGAAATTGTAATTACTCGAGAGCGTACAATGCGGCTAATTTTTGGCTTCATGAAACCTATCTTACCAACATAGATTTAGCTAAAAGTCCAGATGCTGGATCCTTTGGAAAAACAGTGAGAGTTAATCAGTACACGCGTAGTTGGCCCATGATAACTAGAAGGTTGCATGTTTATCATATCACTGAAGGCTCGTATCAGGAAGGCAACAGCTTCACGTCAAAAAATGATAATTCATCCCGTTGGAGATTCGTTTACTTAGTGCTAGTTTAGGTAGTAGCACAGAATCACCGCGCATAGGAATAGAGAATTACAAATATACATAGAAGCGACGCTTGGACCGACTCGTTGTCTAGGCAACGTTTGCGTCACCTTAGCGTGACGGAATTGACGTTTACGCTGAGCGAGTACACCTTTGTCGCAAGGGCACGTTCAAATGATCGCTCACCATGAGCGAGCAAAGTATAAACGAAGAGAAAACGAATCGACGGAAACCAGAAGGCGTCAGGAGCTAACTATTAATTTGGCCTTCTTCCCTGTCATACAGCGTCACTTCTAGCTGCTTCTATTGAACTAAACGAAGCAGAATTAACCAAAACACTTGACTTGAGTTCATCTCCAAAAAAACACAACAGACGATACAAACAACAGTCCACATAAGATAGAATAGTCTGAAAAAAACAAACAAAAAGCTTCAGGCTGAATTGACTGCGGCCATTTTTTTCGCTGCTTGCCCCGTGTTTTTGTTACCGGTCTAACAGAGGCTAAAGACGACCTCCATCCCTGCAAAGTGGCGGTTAAAGTAGCTTGCTTTTCCTTTCGATATAATGCTTGTGTCCAAGTGTGAAAAGAGCGCGAAAGTTTAAGGGGAACGCTAGTGTCGGACACACACACACAATAACAGATCGAGTTTATACGAACGTGTGCAATATTTCGGCCTATATGCGGGTCGTCCTTACGGACACCGGTCCGTTTGTGTATCCAGTGAGTCCATCTCATTTCTCTACTAGCTATGCCAGAACGTTCGTATTTATCGCCGTTCATAGATGTCCTGTCAGGTAACCTAGCTAATATCGTTTTGTCAGTTATTTTCAAAGGAAATCTAGTTGGATACTCGAAAAGCAGTACGATGCTCTCCAGACAGTATATGTACACCATACAAACGTGAATAAAGACGTTTCATGTGACATGCTGCCATCAACAAAATCTAAATAGCTACAGATATATATATATATGTATTGGCGTTCTTCATATGATTACGCCATGCTATTGAATAGGCTGCATGCAGCGAGCTGAGAACGATCTGACTGGCGTTATTGTGCTACTGTTTTACAATATATTAGTGTCCTGATCGGAGACGTAAGCACATTGATTGTTCCGGAAGGCACGCTCGCTGAAGAACTACACAATGACGTAATAAATTACCTGTGGAAGGTTGTCGCTGCTTCAAAACAACAGCAGCAGCAACAACAAGTATATGGCTCGATTTATATTGCTTGCGTCGTACAACTGGACGGCAATTGCCATTGAGCGTTTGCCAAAGGTCTTCACGAGCACCACGCTTCGAGTTGCAACGTTAGTAAGCAGCCATTCCACAAGGGAAACAATCACGAAACTCACAGAGTCAACGCTTTGGCAATTGGACAGTGAAATGGTAGAGTCACGAGGCTGGAGCGGGCCTGCACGTTTGCGATATTCATCTCAATGACGCACCCTTTAACAAAGTGTACGTCGCATTCTACGCACGAGACCCTGGCCAGAAGGAAGTAACGGTTTGCTAGTGTTATCGCCATGAGGGTTCGGGTATCAAAGAATTCGGCAAGTCAAGCAACGAGACTGAAGACCGGCGAACGGCTGTTGAACGCGACAACTCTAGAAACGAATCTATGACGTTTGCCGACGCCATCACTACCTCTAGGTTTAATAGCGAAGTATTAACAACTGACTGATACCAGCCCGTCTCAGCTACCATGGCCTGTTCTTTTGCTAGCTCTGTTGGTGCTGCTATTACTGATTGAGTAGGTCGCCTTTGAAGTAGGCACTCATCATGAAATTAGCAGAAAAAGAATAGATTGTTTCTGCAATTTATCTCTCTTTCTGTGTCCAGATGCTGATTTTGTTTATTGTATTCGTCTGTCTATGTATTACAGGAGCCCATCACTCATCACCACTAGCGCTGCACTCCTTGTACATCTAGCTAGACTTGACAGGTAGTATTTTGCACAATTATGAGACGGGCGTAAGGTAGCAACATTTTTAGCCATTTCGATATTTGACGATCTCCTGGATTCATTTTAAATCATCAGATAGAAAGAGAAAATGATGCGGAAGGCAAGATGATCTTATTTCAACGGGTTAGCGACAACTAGCGGCGAGCTTTGTTCATAACATGAAAGTTCAATTGAAGGTTCCGTTATCTCAAACCTGCGTCTTTTTTTTTTTTACCAAATAACTAATTTTAGAACATCCGAAAATAAGTTTACCCTGTGAAACGTTGTACCCGTACACTTGGCCTGTTACAGAGTCGATAATAGGCTTCGTCCACGGATGAATCATTCTAACCAAAATTGTCACGCTGCGGATGTCCACCACTACTACGGTTAAAGACTTAATGCCAGTCTAATGTTTGTTATGGGAATTTGCGTATTTTTCCCAAACGATTCCCATTGTGGTAAGTTGAATAGTGTTTCGTCGAGTTTACGAAAACGGTTGGCGCATCGGCTAGATGCAATAGGGATCACAACAATCATTTATGGTACTTACCGCGTTTGTAGGAGAGATGTTATTAAAAAAAAAAAAAAAGAAAAACCTGTTTAATCCAATAAACTTAACTTTTACTCATCTGCTGAACCAGAAATATTTCAGTTCAGCTGTGTGCAACTTGAGATACTGGAATATATTATGAAAAATGCTGTTTATGGATTAGCGCGAACGGACACACATTGACGTATATAAAACATTAAAAACGATTGCGCTCAATAGAGATCGTCCACGTACCCATTTCAGACAAATGCCATCAGATATATTGGCTAAATGGTAATACCCATAATCTGTGGTTAACAACAGATTCAGTAGACACGCCTCTTCTCTGTTCCATTGCTTCCCTTGTGGGTAATACCCGCAATGCGCTCGCAAGCATTCGGTGGTTACTTTTCCATTGACGTTGTTATTTACGTCGGCTTAATTAGTGAAAGCGCGTATAAAATGTTCATACGCCATCGTTTCTAGGTCCTTGATCGCATACTGCATCTTTAGACAAGTGGAAATATTCTATCTAGATAGAGGAGGCCAATTGTTTTTCCCATGATCAGAAGCCTATCTGCCTATATACCGTAAAGTTCCGCTTGTTCTATTTCGCCAAATGCTTTGATCAACTTTTGTATTAAAAAAAAAAAAGCATATTTTTTGATCCCTGTTAAGAGTATTGTATAGTATCTGTCCACTTAAGGTATAGCTAGCGAGCAGGCCTATAGTACCGGGCGCTCAATAGCGATCTCCCAGCCACTTTGTGAAGTACTCGAACGGGTTCTTCTCTCATTCCTGGCCGAATCTTGTATATTTGGGCAGAATCAATATGGCTTCGGTAAGCAGTATGATGTGATGCTGCCTATGATGCAATACCCTGATGCGCTACGTAAAGCTATAAATACGAGCAAGAATTCTACTAAAACTATGGTGGACTTGTGTAAATCTTTCGACTTTATCCGCTCATAGATATTTCACCAAAACGTAGCGTCCGCAAATTTTCCGAAACTTTTATTTAGATATATATAAATACGCTTTGAGTTTTACATCAAGTGGCTGCCGGAACGACGTTTTATAGCTGAGCGAACTTTACGGGTGGATACCTAGATGTTCCGTGAATGAAGTACGAAGTTCCTCATGGTGATCGGCTGGACTTAATTTTGTTGTTGTCGTCGTCGCTAGACACTAATTATTCACCAAATACTCTAAAAAAGTAAAGCATAGTTGTATTTTTGTCCCATTACATATCCTGCTTGTATGATTCTTATATTTATAATGAGCCTGTCACTAAACTGGCCAAGACTTGTGTCTAAAACGTTTGATAAAACCCTTGCCTAAATGCGGGCACAAACATCACGCGATTTCGACCGAAACTCGCCGGAGCCACCGCGTGTGTAACTAGGGTCAAACAAGTTGCCAAAGTTCTCTTTCCCTTTTAACTAAACTTTTCTTAGTTCTTAATTGGCAAGAATGCCTCAAAACATTTTAACTCCAGTCCCGCTACCCGGACCCGGTCCTGTCTTCTCTTTACGAAAACTTGTGTTCAAGCGCATTTTTCAGCTAGCCTTCCCACACATATAGGGCCAATATTTAATTCCTGCAACATACAATTTAATTGCCATTAAACTTATGTGTTGTGCCCTAATTCACAAGACGTTGTTTTTTTATCGGAATGACAGTAGTTAGATTGTTGTTTCCTTAATTATTATAAATCTGAATAGATAAACTCTTTCTCTGGATTAGTCATCACTTGAGTTTTTACTAGTTAATGTGAATTTCTAGTTACGTTAGTTGTACTCGAGTGTTACACCGTGTACGACTTTTTGTTCTAGATAAGGAAAATCATTAGAAATAATTATATAACGATTGCGACGACTGCCCCCATCAAAGCCATTATCCTAGCTGCAAGCCCCCTTTTTTTTTTTTCGTTTCAGTTTTATTCTTAGCAAAATATTTGGTGTTTTATTTAGACATTACAGGCAGATGTTTACTCACGGGTACCGAAATTAACTTGTTGTATCCGCTGTTCGATGCTCGTTTTAATGTAGTATTTGTTTTTGGGTATTGTCATCTCGATAAACGATGTGGTACGTGGCCTAAAGCTCGTCTCTCAGTGGCTCGATGCTCCACTATTTAGAAGATATTGGTTGTAGAATATTGAATAGTCTGGGATAGTCTAACCTCGCGTCTCCGTGCTTCATTTGCATTCTGCCAAAGAGTGGTCTGTTATCGAGATTGAAAATCTTCACCGAAGTTACTGTTCGTATTGCTGTTAGGCCGCCGTTGTTTCTGCGATGAGGCTGTAATCGCTTGCTTTACCACGCACAGTTTGATACGGTAATAGATTCTAGGCGTACCGCTCGAAACGAGCGGCCATGTTTACCTTCAAGTGTGTGATCAGCGTTCGATCGATGATAGTACGAAGTTTATGCGACGATGCGGTAACGTTTACCTCACATTTAAAGTCGTAGCTATATCCGCTTGCTAGTGAATGCGGCCACACCTTTTTCCTTGTGGGTAACACAGTGATGAAATAGAATCTTTTACCAGATATGTCGCCTTGACAGGGAGCGGATATGAAGAAACGGCGACTGTTGCCATCGGATGATCCAGTGGACGACGATGCAGAATCGCCAAACGTCCACCTGAGTGTGGCGTTCGCTCCGCGTAGGCAATAGCTGGCATCCAGCCCGCCACATTTAATTTGCTGATCGTAGACACATTTCACCTCACCGGCCTTTTCAAACGAATCAGCCTTTTTTTTTTACTTTCAAAACTGTGTATCAACTGCTCTTGCTGATCTCAGGTCGTCTCTCATTGGCCGCAAGTATTTTTCCAGTAGGATCGATACAAGCGCGAAAAGATTGACTTCAATTCATCTATGTTACTGTTTGTGACCGACGTAATTGTCTGTAACTAGCAGACGTAGCAACGTCTACCCAGTATAGATCTCTGGCTGTGACAATCCACTAACTGATCGGTTTATATAATAAATAGTTCGTTGTTTTAACGGCAACGTCATAAAAAGAATTTCTACTTTGTAGCAAGCATCTCATATACATGGAGATATTGATTTAGTCTCTCGGGTCTTCACCTTTTGAAACAATGATAAGTAAGCGTGTCAGGAAGAAATGTTAAAAGATACTTTGTAACATGACGGCCTTTGAAGGACAACAGTGGACCACATCTAATAGCTGAAACTACTTTATCTTCTCTAGATAACAGAAATGCCACAATTTTCTATTCCAAAAAAAAAGCCTTTACAAATGGGGGAGCAGATCAGTAGTCTCATTTTTTTTCTTTTCAAAAGTTTATTTGAATAAACCGCATAAATCTGTTGGATAGGAATACAAAATGGAATCCTTTATCTAATCTACTCATGTTAACAATAATTATCTTAAAATTACCCGCTGACAAGAGCGACACGCAGAATCCAGATTACCCCCTTCCCTTAGACCGCAATGGCAGACGTTGTTTTTGCTTTGCTGCAGCTTTCAGTAGTAATGTCCCCGCAACACTTTAGTGGGTAACTTATTTACGTCCTAATCTTAGAGTCACGTTGTCGTCGAGGTTCGAACCAAGCCGTAGGCACGCCTTGTTCGTGCTAGGAGCAGCCTTCTGATATTATGCTTAACGGCGACACCGGACATGAAGCTCGAAACATAGAGGACTCCAATATCGATGCTGTCGCCCAGGACGTCATCGAATCAGCACCATGTATTTCGAGATGTGTCCGAAAAACACTGAAGTCAAGCCTTAATGTAACGGCAACTTTTTATAAGTTCTATTATTATTTGCTATTGATATTGGTGTTAAATGATATGACGAATTAGATAGCCGGCGCCGTCGAGGTATCCTCATCAGGTACAAATAATAAGTCCAACAGTAGCAAAATCGTATTTGTTTTGATGTCGACCCGACATCCTGCCGATGTGCTTAGCGATCGGTCTTAACGTAAGTGCCCGTGTACGAGTGGGTTCAGGTTCTGGGTGAGGTCCTCCCAAACGTCCGTTTATTTAATTGGGTCACTTGTGCACTTGACAGCTGACGGACTGCGACTTATTGGCGGCCATGATTAACCCCCATTATTATAAGAACGCTGCGTCTTTTGTTATCCGCTACTTTCGTCATTTTCATTAAACCTCCGATATGCTACAACGCTTATTGTATCCAAAAATTCCTTCGTCGTCTACCAACTGAAAGCTGTTTTGTTACTCTAATTAAGGCCAGCAGTTGTCGCAGTAATAATGGTCGATGAAAGGACCTGTTCAGGAGCTAAATTTGCTCTAGCTCTGCAATGGTCGTTCATCTATAATTTTTTGCCATCTGTATTCGTATCTGGGGCCTGAACTGTTTGCTTTCTTTTCCGATTTGTCAGTGATTAATTATCTGAACAATCTTCGAGAAATTCAAATGAGCAACGATTCGAAGAAGCCGTAAGAATCTGACAATGACTGATCGGAATATATTGCTATTTCTTTCCTTTTTTCTTCTTCTTCGATACTTCAGTATACTTAGCCTTGCGACGGTTCAAGTGATATCAGTAGATATACATATAAACAACGTCCAAATAGGTACCTGACCTGCGGAATGTGTATAATTGAACAAGTCTGCTAGAGCAAACTCGCCCTAACTTATACACCCTAAGTGGTAAAACAGTTTATTGAATACGTAAACCTAGCAGCAACTAATGGATAGTACTGGTCGAAAGTTATACTTCTAGGAGGATGCTAATTTATAAGTTCATTATGTATGTCTTGCAATTCGTGTTCCAAAAGTACCTAGACTCTATGTGCCGACGCACATACAAACGTACAAAAGCATACACAGAATTAAGATTTTTCACTTCTTCGTTATAGCAATTGTGGGCATGTAATTTGTAATGCGGCCTGATCTCTCCTAGTCCGCGTTTTTGGGAACGCGTGTTCGAACCCCTGACTATCGCCGGTTAGTCCTGCCGTTTGTCCGCGTTGTTATTATTACTATTATCTCTGTAATTGTTCCTGCTGTTACAGTTGTTGCGTGGTATTAAGCGACGTTTTGGCCTGCGTATGTGTCCGTTTGATAGGCAATTGATCGTAATTACTCGTTTTGCCGGCAAAAGATCAGCGCAGAATGCAAACTCTGACATCCGTCCGCGTCGACGAGTTCGAAGCGAGAAACTCAGAAACGTAGCATAGGGCCTAAGGCGGTACTGAACGGTTCATTCAATCTTAATCAACTGGACTGGTGGAAGGCATGTGAAAGAGGCACAGACCACTAATTCGAGCTACGATCCATGTGGCCTGAAGGGTGTTAATTGCGTGAACGTTATCGCTATACGAAGAGGATATATTCCTAAAATTATCAGACTATCATGGATGGCGTACATTTTTTTATAGTTCACATTAACTTTAACTTTGAACTTTGAGCCCACTACAAATACTGTTCCCTAATCAAATAAAACACAAGTCACTTACGTGAGGCTAGAACTAGCTATGAGAATAATTACTGGATAGTGGAACGCGATCAATTCAATAAATTAATATAAGTTACTTTGGCGCTTTTTGAAATTATAGCCAGAGAAGTGAGATGCCCATTCCGTTCGTTCTTGTTAATAATAGTTGCCTTCATTTCCAACTGGTAAGAATTATCAAATCGTGTAATTAGCTCGTAAAAATATATGCCAAGTTCGAACTATTATTTCCGCAAAAAAAAAAAATCAACTATAGAGATCACTAACATAATTCTCATTGTATACGCCTTTTTGCTGTGAAGTGCTTAAATGGCAATTCTATGTAACTGGCTGGTCACGACTTTATCTCTCAATGTATATCGCCGATTTTTGTAATCAAATTCAGAAACGTCTGGTGACTTTGTCGGTGAGATCTCGAGTCGTTCAGACTTTCTGAGTAAGGTATCGTATTTTGCTGCGAGCTCCGAAATCGGGCCGAGGCCGTTGTCGATGAATCTATTGCCTCCAGCTAACATTCAAGCGAAATAGTCGATAGGGGCGGCGCACTAGATGTTTTGTAACTTGTTTCCTCGGTACTAGTGGCCAATTGTGCGCCCGCCAGCTTCAGCTCCGGCTTGAGGCAGCGGCGACGAACTGCATAGCAAGTTTCGTTTGGCCAGCAGCTACTACCGCCGCATCTGACCCGCGGGCAAACCCCGGGGCATCAGCGACGCTTAAATAGCAACGCAGATCGTCCATCCGCTAGCGAAATTGCAACGAGATGCATACAGAGAGTACGGGAATCTGATCGAGTAACTGCACCAGTGGGCCTAGAGCGAACGCCATCTCCTCAATAGATTGCCGAAAAAGGATAAGAGTTATAGAGAGAATGGCAGATAGCAAGATAGGACTTTTGCGATAATTCATACGCAAGAGGAATCTGCGATAAAATCTATACAAAAGATTGTCTTATCACTGCTATCGTTATGAAATGAAGGTTGAGATCGCCAAACGTGAACGAACGAAGTGCATCGAACAGCACGTTTTGTCATATCTAACTTAGAGCTTCTATCGAGACAGGTGGAAAAAGATTTGGTTCGTAGCCCACTATAAGGGTTCTGGTGACAGTGACCAAACGACACAAAAAAAAAAAAGTACACACTGAGGTCGACTGCGAATGACTGGGATATTTCGGCCTTCTGGTCAGTTTCGTGCATGTTCTGCAAACAAAAGCCTAACACACAAACACGTTTGGTATTAAAAGCCATTCGACAAAGAGTCGCCGGATAGGTGACTTCTCTGCGTACATCTATATACAGTAGTATGCGCTCCCGAAAGATCGCAAGCGGAAATCTAAACGTATGCTGAGAATAGTATCAGGATAGTAAGATGACTACGATAGGAAAACTGCGTCTTTCCCGAGAGCCTTTACGGATCGCATAGGGCATGCTCTGAGCGATAGATATTGGACCACCTGCCACATTGCAGATAGTCATTCAGACAGACGAGCAGATAGTCGTTCTGTCAGATCGCTCTGGCAAGAGTTTGTATGTGATACTATGTACCCACGCATAAAGCTGTCAACTTCTATTTTGGTGCTTGTCTTTTTTTTGTTTGTCTTATAGGCTTCGTTATTCTAAGTAATCAGATGAATACCCGAGGCAGTCGTTACGCGTACAATCAGCCAGGCATTGACATGCCGGCAATGATAATAGCAGCTATAATTCTAATTGTCACATGGGTTTCGGTAATCAGCACAGACAAGTTTTCATAGCGCCGACACGGCAACAGCTAACAGAAACGAAACTATGGAAAAGTGTTTGTTGAGGTGTTTTGCTCGTATCATTAATTTGACCCCTTTACTTATACACTTTGGTGCCATACAGAAACAGTCTGTACGAACGCCTTTCTATTGCCGCAACATATCAACAGATCGGAAATGATGAGTGTCACCGTCGCTGTTGTATTACTCTGATTCCGTCAACGCCATATTCATATGTGAACGGTTCCTCTGATGGTCTCGTTCTGATCTCTTTTCAACCAGCGCTTCGATTAGTTATGGCCATCCTTCACCTCGTTCCATGCTGACTCTGTCTGTACGATTTAATTGGCAATTGCGCCTCCGCACTCGGTAACCAGCATCTGCCATCTGACCGAACAAATATGTGCTTAAAATCTGCTGATGATTGATAACCGACTAAAAACGGATTGTAACAGCCCTGCTATAAATGTATGTGCGTACTTGCCACGTGTGAATCATATATATATATATATATATATAGGCGATGTGTGATGTGTGTGGCAAGTATGGGAGCATCTGTTAAACCGGTGAATTCAAGCCGACCATTTAAGCCCTTGGGCACTTTGCACCCCCCGCCTTCTCTCTGGCTGTCGTAACACTATGTCGTGATGTGGGTGTTGCGTAACTACGAGACAACCATAGTGGTTACTGCCGGCTGCCATTGTCAAGGTTTAATAAAGTCCTTTGAGCAAATAAAATGGGGGGGGGGGGGGGGTACTAATGTCGTTCTGACATGGCTCAGTCGTCATTCCGAATGTCACTCAACTGGTGACACAACAACGACGGCAGCATAACGTATCTCTAGAAAGAGGCAAAGCCGATTGGGATCAATATAATTCAGATCCGGTAGAAGAGCATTTCCAGATAAACGAAACAAGCCGTACCCGAAAAAAGGCCAATGTATAGCGAGCTGTAGGACTGCTTTTATCGAAATTTAATGATACAGTATATAATAATACAATAGACGACAGCAAAAGCAGAAACAATAATAGCGACAACAACAATAAACAACAACAACAACGAATTGAATCATTATTAAAACTAATCGAAAGTTTTTTTTTTTTCATTGTATAACATTGTCAGGAGTAGCATTTGTTTTTACTGGACGATGGTTGATGAACAGAGCCTTTGCTCGTCCTGGGAGTGAGACGATAGATGTAGATAATACTGTTAATTACAGTTAATTAGCTGATTGTTGAGTGCTTGTCTTGCCAATGATAAAATTATAGAAGGACAAGTGAACAGGACAGAGGCGTTCGGTTCAACGTGTCGCCCACAGATGTGGATTCTTATGCAGCCAACTACGAATCAACTAACAGTCTCTAAAGACACGCAAGGGAAACTTAGAGAAGTTACAATTTGAGACACTCAAATGTGGTCGCTGTTAAACGTTCAATATGTAGTCGTATTCATTCTTTGTTGTTTATAGTAAACACCCCAATAATGCAAGTGAAACACATGATAAAAAAAGTAGGCAGATAGACAAAAGTAGAGTCCTATTTTTTCTACAGATCGAACGTTACAGGATGTGGATGAGTTGATTTCTAATGCAATTTTATCGAAGGCGGCGGAAAATCAAACAGGATCTGTTTTTCTTTTTAGACGAAATATTTCCGGACTCTATGGGGCGACACTTATTCACCGATCCTCATTGCGGTTTTCTATCGGCGAACGCCACTAGTTATTTTGCCCGAGATTCAGAACACCTACAACGCGTGAGTAATGCTTCAGCGCACAGACGCGGAAAACGACGGAAAGATGAGCGACTACTGATCGACGTCAACAATTATCTTGTCGTGACCTATTCATCACCTGTAAAAGAAACGGGACTTTAATGCTATGCCAGGTTTTGACTTCTACTGCTACGCCACCTCGTGTAACAGTAACGAATGTGTATTTAGCGCCGAGAGACCCTCGAAGAGCCAAATTGAGTTGAGGAGTTGATTAATAGGGCGAAAGATTCAAATGTTTCGCGCCGGTAACATAGCGTCATCGTCGCGCGGCCTGGCTTGATTTGGCCAGCTTCATTTCTTGTGTGTTCATCTGTCCATCCTTCCCTCGTTAATTCACTCGTGGAGTGCAACATTAGATGCGTGCCTGTCTGGCGGTCGTTCGCGTACATCGCCTGAGGCTGCGTCTGCCCGAAACACCACAACTGCACATACAAATACACAGTGACGCCGCTGCTGTTGCAAATATCATTGTTTTTTTGGGGGGACAGGGCCGACGATGCTGATAATGATTGCAATGATGATTGTGGTTTTGATGGTGCTGATGCTGCCGGTGGCGCCATTGACGACATTGCTGAAGATGCAGACCCTGCCGCAACAGACAACGAAGATAATCAACGCATGATGATTTTGATAGACAGCAACATCACAAATTTCGAATAGGGGTGAAACTGGTCGAGTAGCGTAGAGTGGAATAAAAAAAAACTACAGCGGACTGTTGCTTCATTATTATTATGATTGCACATGTAGCAGCAGAAAGGATGCAAAAACCACGAAACAGAGGGGGTAAGCTGTGAGGCTACAAATAATGGCGATTATTTATACGGTGCTGGTAATGGTTCCCGGCTGAATCCCCTTTGCCGAACGAAAAAGGAATTGCTAAAAAGTAAATGAAGATTAACTTCAGGGGGTTTAGCCTACGCCCCTAACGTATGCAATGACGAGCACTTGGTCTGAAAGAGCAAAGCAGATGAAAGACAGTATTTCGCTTGTTTTTTCTGGCAGCCGACATTAGCAGCGGCATAAGAGTGGACAAGCAGAGCCAGCAACCTCTGAACAGAGGACAGAAACACTCGGAACTCCCCACAAATAGAAGCAGTTGCCTAGAAGTACTTCGCTAATTAGATGACGGCTTGACAAAATCGAAGTTAAATGAGCGAGTATTATATAGCCGAAACGATTACAACCGTCGTCAGTGGAGGTGGATCTGAGTACGCTGAGCGAAGCAGTCGGATCGAAATTTCATCGCTATTTGATCATAAAACTTGGACACCTTATGTTACCCAAGGAGATATCATTTCAGGAGAGAAAGGATGTCAATTAGACCTGGGAAAAGTATGAATTAGATCTGTCTTCAAAATCATTTGTAGTATTTTATAGGTGCGCAGTCCGAGTCGACGAACTCGTGCGACGTTTTTGTTAGCGCGAAGAAGTAAATGCACAGGGCCAAGGGATGGCAAAAACAACAAGAAGTAGAAGTCTGATTAACCTATAGGTATCAGGTCAACTTGTCCTATTGTTTCGATAAGACGTTTGTAGCCGATCAAAATAATTAACTACCGCTAGCTATCTTGGCATCAAGTTGGGATCGTCTTTCGACGAACGGGTTAACGGGGTGATGCAGAGGAATGGTTTCTCGTGTAGCATCTAGGAGGTACGGAAAATGAGAGCTAGGATATGATCACTCAGCTGAATATAGAGATTTTTTTTGTTTGTAAGACCAGTTGCGCCACACAGCTTGCTATAATTGAAATCGAACGAAATGATAATATTCAGCGCCGAAGGTAACGAAATGGCCGGCAACCAAAGATCCGAGTCGTGAGCCGCTTAACTGATTCAAAAGATCAATCGGTAATTCGGGGGTTCAGAATCACAATGAGTGACAATGAGGATAGTCCCTGCAAGAAAAATTGCGCCGTCGTTTATCTTTACCGCAATATATAATTGACATTAACTGCCGCCACAGTATTCGCACATAAAATGGCCATGTTAGTACTACAAGAATCCCGTAAATGGGCTAAAGCCCAATACATAAATTAGCGTATGTGGTTATTGTCATTGTTATACCGTTTATTTTTATGGATATAATTTTATGGGCTTGAGTGACAGTCTAGGTGGCCGTCGTCCACGACAAAGTGCAGTAACAAACAACACTTAATAGTTTAAATACGAATCTCCTATCGTTCTAACAGAAGTCTCGATTGGATCGGATTGTTGTATAATGAATGTTTGTCTCGCAAAGGCTTTCCGATCGGCGTGTCACGCAAAGATTAATGAAAACTGAGTGAGGTTTTGTTCTCCGCCATAGCCAACCATCTACAAGTTTTACCTGGTTAAGTTAGGGAGACGCTGGATTTGATCATAAATAGTGCGGATTTTTGCAACGATAATAATCCTATAAGAGATACTATTGATGTTTGCGTATAATGATTGTGTGATATGTCGCACGTTCTTTTTGCTTGCAGCTCATCTACGCACGATCTGTCCAAGGAGACCTCAGGAGATTTTCCTGCGCGGAAAGCGCTCCGAAGATCCGCCACGGCCTCGGCAGCAGCTGTAACGGCGGCCATGGCTGCCGCCGCAACGGCTTCGCCTCCTGACCCTTCCAGGTAACACAAGAAACCGGTTTTTCACGGTTCTACATCTGCTGACCTCGATGGTAGCATTTGCTGTTTTTAGAGTATCTCTATAGAACACTGACAGTTAATATCTTTGCCAACCTACTTTCAATGAAGCTGAGACATGCAAGCCGTGGTCTTAATGGAAACTTCCATAAAATAACGGCACAGTTGAAAGAACGCGTATTCAAATGCTGACTTTTTAGAGTTTTGTTTTTTATTTGGCCCAATAGATTCTATCTTCGAAGCGTCTGATGATCGGTGCATATTTATGCTGTACCTGTAGCAAGGAGAACTACGTCAATTTATTATAAGAGCCGTAAGCTCACTCAAAATATTATTTTTATATATAAATAGACTTGAAAAACTTATCCTGCGATGAACTCCTGTCTGCAAATTAATTTTTTATTTACTAGACCGAATAATCATTTCAGCCATGATAGTGCTGATTAATATACTAAGATTGTGTTTCCTTACGGAAAATCTGCGGCGCACTCAAAAAATTCACAGATTATCGACACCAAAAAGGTTTGGAAGTCAGAAGGGCGCATCGTAGATGCTATCCAATCTAACACACATATATATATATAAAGAACAATGCCGTCCTTGCGCGTTGGTCGTAAACCTTGGTCTCAAATTGGAGAATTTGTCAAATATACTTGGCCGAGTATTGGGATAAGTAATGTATCTGCATCTTAAACGGCTTTTCCTCAGCGTAAAGGTTTTGTCAGCATCTTCCTTTCGCCTATGATTTACATTTGTTCGATTCAGTTTTTCTTCTATTACTTATTGCTATCGGATGTCCTGTGGTCAGACCCTCCTAGCGGTTATTTTTTTGTTACGCAGGAGCATGTGTCCCAAAGCTAATCCTATGGGTCCGCCCCCACTGCATGCGCACGATGCTCTTACGAAGCGGCTGGAGCGTCATGGCGAAATATAGACGAGACGAAACCCACCAGTCGGCCTTTCGTTGTCAGCTGATAGTGCCCGCCAATCCAGTAGCTTTACGCTCCGTTACAGTCGCCGCTAAGGTCGACTGCGCAAGATTAGGACAGACGCATCTAACGCTGACAACGTTCAAAGTTGTCTTCTTCTTTATGGTGTGCGGCCCGAAGTAATTGGCATCGACTCGTACTCCGAATCGGAGCGGCCAGTGGTCGGCCACTTGAGAGAATAGACCGATGGACTCGCTTATCCACACGCGCTACCCGTGTCTGCCCTATTTATTATACTATATAAGACGACCACAAGCTGCGTGACAGCAACAAAGACGACCAAAAATCAAATCATTGACATTTGCTATCAAAACAAAAAAGGGAAGGGAAATAGATTCAGAGATAAAAGCCAGAAGAACCTAGTTGTATAAAAACCGTAAATACAAGTGGGCGCGAGCAAAGGAAAGAGGACGGTGAAAGAAAAAGTTACAAGAAATTATTTAAAGACAGTTACGACGTTTACGATGGATTTGTCAAAACGATGCCACTTCGATGATGCCAGTCGCCTTTGCAACCACGATTCTAGCTTCCTTTGAAACAAACAAACCGAGAACGATGGTTGCTAGAATAAGACGAATTCATGTTTCCGAAGTGACTGTCGAAGAAGATCTGAATTCAGCCGTGACAGCTGAACGGTGTCTAACCTGACAAGCAGTTTAGAAATAGGAAGGACACCTGAACGAAACGCACAATAGTACACCATCTTTGCCGCCAGCGTCACAATCATCAAAGCTCATCCTGATTTCCACGATCCTGCGTCGACTGATAGCCGACAGTGAATCATAGACTCGGTGGCGGCTCGTGTTGCCAACGCTACGGATGCGCGAATTCATCCAACTGCTTGTCCAGCTTATCGTCTTTCATTTTTCGCTTGGGTTTCTTCTTTTTCATTCGATGCGGCTTCTCTCGATCTCGATTTTCTTCCTTTTCGACTTTATTCTATTCTGTTATCTCTTTCATTATCTAGAAGGTTGCACGTAGCTGTATTATTTGAGCTTGCCGGGTCGACAAGGGCAAAGTATATAAAAGGACGACCGCGAAGGGAGTAACCGTTGCAACGGTCACAGAGCTGAGCCAAATGGGCTAGCAGAACCTAATACAGCCGCACCGCACGGTACACGCTCATCTCGAAGAGAGCTTGTAAGTGTGTGATACGAAGCAACATACGTATTTTCGTATTGGTATGCTTTTTTTTTTTAGCATCTTTTTCTTTGCTAATCAGTTACGAAATATGTTTTCGGCGAGCTGATGACAACGAAAATCGAAGACAAGGCCGATCGAATAGCAGTGGGTTCATTATACGAGCCAAAGGAAAAGGCACAAAAAAAGGATCTGCGTAGGGTAAATCAGGAGTGGCAGGAGGCAAAGCGACGTTAGCTTTGGCGGAAATCAGCAACAGACGCGACAGCGACAGCAACGGCGATCCCCTCTGCTAGGACAACAACAGAGCAGCTGAGCGAACTGATCGGGGGCGACCGTAATCCGTCAAACCGAGTGATCGCTAGGGATTATTGACGTGGTGGTATCATGGCAGTTTTTTGGCTACAGTAATTAAATAATCGTGATTAATTGCTCCTAATATCATATTAGAAGCATAGGCAAAAGGTGAGAGAACGTTCTAGGTAAAAAAGATTTCTGTCTATTGATTCAGCCGTTGTCATTATTAACTAGTTGGACCCTTGCTCTCATTCCCGTAGGGTTTAGTCATATCAGATCCATTGCTACACTCGAAATTCCTCTATATATTTTACAAGACTCTTCCATAGAAAGATGTGTGTGATTATAAATTTAATATTCAGATATGTACATGTGTAGAGGGTTGCATAGTTCAGTGTAGTGGCACGGTGACTCGTATGATTTAGACTCTAGCTCAAGAAGGCCATGAACTGCGGCCTTAGACCCACCCGTGTCAGAACACAGATATTCATTCAGATTGAGGTCTGCCGTTGGGGTGCTGGTGGCAGTTAGTTCTGGACACGCGCGAAGCAGGTGTCGTCACAAATGAGGCTCAAGAAATCAATAGCGAAGTACAGCAAACAGAAAATAAATAAAGCCGACAGGTTTTTTGTGAGGGCTGAACCCGTTCAGCCCCGATACCCTTGGAATGGTTGATAAAGCTGGCGGCACGATGAAAGCCAACAGCTGAAATGAAAAATTCAAGCGATATAACTGAGCATTAACTGAAAATCAAAAAATGAGTTTGGCGCCTCGCCCCTTTTGTGCTAAAGATGCTAGAGTCCATTATCTTTGACAACCGAAACCTTCCGCAGCTCGAGACCACAGGTCCGAATGGCCTTAAGGCTCTTGTCAATGCACTCCCACTATAGATGTATACGGGTTACGAAATAAATCTAGATGTCTGTTATAGATAAATACCTCTAAGTCTCCGCACCTTCTCACTTTATTTCAAATATAAATAACTGATCTTATTCGCATAAACTGGACCTGAATACAGATCTATATTCATTAACACCTGAAGAGATCTGCTTGAAATTAGAATACGAAGGCTTATTGAAAGCCACCAACTGCTAAAGGAGACGCGTACATTGTAACCCCATGCAAACCCGCTACTCCGTTAAGAGAGCTTAACGTGATAAGTGCTCTAAATCGATATTTCGGGCTGCGGTTTAGTTTGTTGTAATACTGTAATAAAGTAATAATGATTAAAAACGATACGGTATTTACAAAAACTAATCAGTATAATTTCCCAGTAGTCGTGGCGCGGTAGAAGAGACGCCACGCCCGTCAGATACTGAATTTCCAAATCAAAATCAGTACATTAATTATAGTCGATTGAACTCTTCGTTTCATCAGGATGTAAATCATGACAACAGCTACGCGTGACATACTTGAAATTGGTTTCACCCATCTGATGTGAGGGCATTGGCGTTGGAAGATGTTAACTCCCAATGGCAAATAACTACAATTATAGACCCCAGTAACTCGTTACTTATATCCTTTGTCTTTTTATCGCGAATACTTTTTTTTCGTCTCGCCTCTTTCTATCCGTGTAGGCAATAAGTTTATCGGTCGACCGACTATGTATATAATTGTAATAAAAAAAATAAGCTGTTTTGATAAATGCACGTTTACATTCGTATAACTCACAGTGAATAGCTATGAAGCGTCTGCTCCTGGCAGTGAACGACACAGCAAAGGTGGTGGTGGTGGTGGTGGTCTGTCCTATTTTGGTGGCACCGGCGGAATGGCTGGCCACACGGCCGAAAACGTGAAAGAGCTCCCTAAACGCTTGGCTGATCTGGGGTCACCCCCATGGAGGTTTGAAGGGTATGAAGGCACGAGAATGTTCATCAGCCTAGGTCGTGGGGCTAGCTTGTGACCTAGGTTTGGTTCGATTTCGAGGTCAGTGCACGGGAGACGCTTCAAGATAAAACTTGTGAACGCTTTTCTCTAGAGGAGATTGGCTTATTTGAATCATTTCCTTGCAGCTGGCAAGGTACTTAATGAGCTCGTGAGTATAAACGGTCTCTGACGGAGGTGCTGCGTGTGAAATTACAGATCAGAGTGTTCTTGGGACGTATTCGGAAAACCGTGAGATTAGCACTTCCTGGAAGTGTTCTTACCGCGCTGTAGGTAGGCTCCTATGCCTGAGTTCATCTGAGTGGTGCAAAACATACTAGAGGGTCTAGTTCTTGCTGGCCGGAAGGTCCTGAGTGAATTGTGCTCGCTCTGCATTATGTGGGTATCGTTCAGCTCGACCACAGGAGTGCAACTTGAACCGTTGGTCAGCATACCAGCTCGATCATCAGAGTCCACCACTAGATCTTTACAATGATGCCAACCTTCTGGTAAGCTACCGGTAGGCATCCGTGATAACTTAGTAAACAGCGTATTAGCCTGCTAATCCTAGGGACACGTTGTGGCCTAGCTTCGAGCCCGGGCATAGACAGACTTCGCTTCGTGCTGGGAGCCAGTCGTCTGATGGAATGCCTGACGGCGATACCGGACGTAAAACTCGAAACATTGAGTCATAACTAATCACTATATCACGAGAAGGGTAAAAAAATGAATAGATTCTTAATCGAGCAAGGCGCACTGTACCGTCGCGTTTCAAAAAGTTGGAACGCGTATTTACGTGAACATCCGAAGCCTTCGTGTGTTTCACCAGAGTTATGCCAGGGCACAGAAAATTATTTGGCACCTGACGGCATGCCATTTTCTGCACAGAGGGATTCGGGCTAGGGCGCAGGCTTACAAGCACGGCTGCAACGTGTGCCAGCTTGAGGAAGACGACCGCAGAAGTACGTCTCCTTGTACTCCGTTGACAATGAGTTTGGTAAATTGGCAGTGGGAGAAGGAGAGCGGAACCAACTTTACTAGGCAGAGCGAGCAACCCTATCACTACAAGCACCCCACGACAAGGATGCACACCAGAGTAACGGCCGATTTTGTTGCACTGACCTGATACTGCAGACTCGTAAAAGGCAGGCCTTCCACTGCCTCAAAGGCCGCTGCTGATGCCATTAGCAGTCGGCTTCGGAGATAGTGGAATCCCAACCAACATGCGCCGCTAGGGATCGTGAAACGATCCACACAGCGGAATATGAAATTAAGCGTCCTGGGTACTAGAAGATCGTAACTACAGGACGAAAGTATACCACTGTGTATTATAATAAAAACATATGAATAAACACACGCCTACGTCTAGAGCAGAATATCAGAGCTGCTTCCCTTTTAATAAAAACTTCTCCTGAAGTTGTTGCAATAATGGAAATGATTAAAGTGTCCGTTATCAAAGGCTATATGTTATATAAAAGCCAGGAAGCGGCGTCAGTTTCATTCGTATTTTTATTTAGGCAAAAATGATTGCAATCACTTATCTATGACGCGCCCTCTAACTTAGCAAATTTTAATAATGTAGCTCATTTTTCATACAAGTCACAACCAATATCGGATGTAATCGCAGTTTAACTTACCTGGCGTATTGAAATATGTCGACTTTTATAGGCGGACATGCAGCAAACAAGGGTTAGTGAGCAGATAAGGCAGAAAAACTAAACAAACATAATCAGCAAGTACGCTAGCTGGAATTTTCCGTATTCCAACTAACATGGACACTAAGTGTGAATGACTGTAGTTTGTAAGAAGACGCCGAAATAAATCCGTTTGACGGGTTCTATTGTGTGCCCCATTATTCTAGATAATTGTCTTCATTCGTGTGGGTTCTACGCACCGCAGTCAATGTACTAAATGCAGCGTTTTTAAGATACCACAAAGTACTGTGTAGAACTGTTTCCTATTTAGAATACTGGTCTCTATAAAAAACTCCGAGTCTAGCTGAGCCTTGTAAATTTTGCCTAAATAGGTTCATAGTCTTACGCCTAACTGTCTCGGCTCGTAAAGCGCCATTTCCTTCTGAGGAGTCCTCCGTAATGTTAACGTTTTTCTTTTTTGTTCAAGACAAACATTTGACGCGTATTACTAAACAATTACAGTTCCGCTGGACAACAGTTTGTCGACTTATCCGAAGAATGCATCTTTTAAACCTGAAAGAAACCCTAGCGTTCGGTTCCGCTAAACCTAACTCTGCGCTTATTGCCCCGTGGGCTGGCTTCTGTCTGGCAGCTCCTGGCTTTTTTTTCTACTTACCGTTTTCGTTATTTAATGGCGCCGCCGCCGCCGCCTCCTCTTAACAGTATCGGTAAAGCTAGACACGATATCATACTAGTCATGTACCGATGATACTCGATCTACGCTCACCGGCTGTATAGCGTTGTCCATTACATAGAAAACACTATTAATTTCAAGTAAGTTGCAGAAGCACCTTACCGTGGTTACTGTTTAGCCAATGCTTAGCAACTTAAAACACATCGTCGATGCAAACTAGATTGAATAGTGCAAAGATGCTAACCAGTAGTCTACTTGACTTCAAAATGTTCCTTTTTAGCTAGCCAGATCCGCCATATTACATTTTTCAACATTTACTGCAAGTACGAAAACATACATTACTAGCCACGATCATATCTCGTACAGCTGTTCATCCGGATACACGTTCATGGCGGTTGGCAGTAAACTCCTGTTTTGTCTTTTCTTATCTCAATAATTGCGTTATGTGTACCTCGGTGTATTATCTGTCCGTGTGTTTCGTGTATATCAACTGACTGTCTTCTGATGGGATAATAAAAACAAAAAAGACGATGACAAAAACGAGAAGAAACATTATAGGCATGATAAACAAATAAAAAAATATACCAAATTCTACAGAACACACCGTCCGTGTAATCGGTATCGTTGTATTACCCCCTGAATGTTGTTCTAGCGTCCCCTTTGTGGCAGTTGCCGATTTATCGACGGCGGCGGCGGCGGCGGCAAGAAGTCCGCGGCGTTCGTCGTCTACGATGTGAAGTCGCCAAAATCGGTAACTGGCAATCACCAATCGACAAGCAGCGCTAGCAAATCACGTCCGCTAGAGTGAACGAGTGAGCGTATCCGCGTCGCCGATGCCATAGTTAGGGCAAGCTGATTTGCAAATCAATCCATGGTACCTGGCCGCCGTGACACCAACAACAACAAACACTGACCGCGCGCGCGCGCAGAAACACATGGATGATAACAGTAACAACAACAACAACGCAATGACAAGTATAGTCTACATCCATAGGGAAAATGTGTAGCGATAGTGTCATTTAGCAGCTTTTTTTGACCGGGAGCTGCTTTTCTCTCCCCACCGGCTCCCTTTGTCTGACCTTCATCTCGCCACAGATTCCCCGCGCCGTATTTCCGGGCTGCGTTGTTTGCCTCCCTGAACTGTTCGATTCAGCGTTCGCCATCTTCGTTTGTCCCTGGTTCTGTCGACAAATTATATCGTTCGGATAGTCTTATAAGAGACCATGCCGCCTTTATTGTTTCGTCTGCAGAACTTAGGTTTCAGCCATCCAGACGTAGGCCTTCCGGTATATCTACTCGTGAAAGTACAAAGGCAGTTGTAGACAAGAGCTTCTGGTAACCAAGTGTTTGAAAAGATTTCAAGAAGAAATGCACCACTGAAGAGCGCAGAGATGACCTGCTACAGGGATGCAGCCTCACTGCTATAACCTTACGCACTTGAGTCAATAGTGATTGACACTGACGTACTATGTCACACCATTTAAATTGTCGGCAGCTTTGTCACAGCTGATAGCCAGATATCCGGCGCCGTATTTAGGACTCGCTGTTCTGACTGGGCTGTATGTGGCGCACTCTACATGACATTGAACTGGGTTCTGTCTGGGAAGTCACACCGATCCAAACAAATAGCCGTTCAAATCAATTGTTAATTCCTTCCGATAATAAATTTATTATTTTCAGGAGCTTACCATTTAACGAGGTGGTACAAATGAAGACGTAGATCGTCCGGCTTAAAACCGCCGGCTTCCACTAGTGCTTTGCAACTGAACCGTGAATTAGTCCTAGTATTCAATTTTAACTGGAAACAACTCTGTTAGATTCATATATTTTTACTAATATTTTGTTTTTTCGGTACTTTTGGCCGCTGTTTGACCATAGCTGCCTCTAGCTAGTCTGATGGCTTTCATCATGCTTTATCAGATTGCAGTATCAATGAATCAAGTTGTGTTTGAGAAAAGGTTATACTATAGTGATGTTTGTAAAGTTTCTCCAATTGAAGAAAAACAACTAAAGGTCTCTCGAGTCGTTAGAAATATTCGAGGATTTTACAATTCCCTGATACGTTACGGCGCAGCATGTCAATGGTGGCTATAATGGACGCCGTATGGTAATTATGCACTTCAAGAACAGTGGTACCCGAATGCCGAGCGTAAGCATTAAAAAACCTCCCATTAAGAAAAAAATATTAACCCTATATACCTATTCTGCTAGAACTCAGGGGTTCTTATAGATATAGTTAGGAATGGTGCCATTTGGGAAGCGGAAGCATTTGAATAAAATCGAATTGCCGCTGACCTAATGCGCCTTCGGTTCCCCGTCGAAGGGACATCAGGAGGTTAGGTCAGAAAGAGAAAGTTAGGTCGTCGAAGATGCTACACCAACCAAACAGTCATTGTTAAATTTGACTTAGCCTTTTGCTGTGCGTAGTTTTTATGCCTGCCTCTGGATATTTACACTCGCCAGCCCCTTGGGCCAAGGATTTCTCTAAAAGGATCATCAGCATATCTCGCTACTTGGTACGCGGTGCATACACTTTCAGGGCATCTGCAAGGGACGCTCATAGTCTATTGGATCGTCTTTGGAGATGAGACTAAAGAAAGCTTTTGGCAACTAATTATTATTATCATCCTTAATCTTCTAGCCTGATACGAATGGTTTTTCACGTCTAATTAGCGTGCTGCCAATGAGCGATCTGCGTGTTCTGCATTTTGTGAGCGAATCTTTGTTGACTTGTATCATTGTAGCATATTATCAACCATTTATAGAGTAATTTCTGCCATACTCTTAAGCATACGTGACAAAAATAGATACGATTCTCTCTCTCCACTTCGTTTACAATTAGTCAGAATAGTTTTTGGCCATTTACACAGTCTACTAATGCTGCCGTCATCGATGACCCCATTGTCGTCCTCTTGGATTGGACCCATAGTTTGATTAGCTTCATTGTGACCAATCAGTTTGAGATTTTATTTACGCGCAAGATCAGCGACGTCCACGTAGCATAGGTACGTCAATCGTTACGGGGGCAGCGATAATGACGGCCGCGACGGAAGCATCTGCAACAAGAAGAGACGTCCAGAACGCACAATCAACGACCCGATCCTGTTACACGATCATTATGTCATAGTGGATCCGTACGGCTATGTCCCCCCGAGGCCTCCTCAATCTTGCAACAAGCCAACATCAGCGTTTGCGCCGCTTACGTGATCGCGTCGATTTGTAATTGGTAAGTGATTCCTGCGCTGACGTCAGTGATATCCAGCGTTCGTCAAAACTTAGGGAGCCAACGTGGCTACAGCAGCTGCTGCCACTACTGCGTCTGTGCGTCTGCCACCTGTGTTAATCTAGGTGTTTTTTTTTTCTTTAATTTGTAAACGGCATGAAACAACGCTGGCGAATCTATTTGTGAGAACGTGTGGCAATGCATTGCTTTGCTGTGGAGAAGAACGTTTCTGTCTATCTGTTTGCGTGTGTGTGTGTATAAGGAAAGGGCCATGTTTGAACTGGTCGTTGTATCCGGTGGCGGCGGCAGCCCAAAATTAACGAAACAGCTATATCTTGGCCTATAATTCTGGTATCATGTACAACAACAACAACAACAACTACACGAAAAGCAGAAGCAACACGAAAAACCTCCGTGGCTCCTGTCGTCGACGCCCCACCGTTACATAGTCATGCTATATAGCCCCGAGCGGTAACGAATGTTACGTAACTACGGCGCTTTGTTGACAGCCAATAAATATATTGTAGTCATAGAAACAACGAGTTACGTCATAGCCTAGCTGGTAAATTCAGTAGTTTTCTGTCGCAGTTGTTACTCATATTGGTGACTCTCGCTGATACGCTCAACGTACAGCGGTAAAGACTGTTCCGGTGTGTCCGGGCGTAGCGTTGGTGTGGCTCCGTGACTGCCATCAACAACTCCTATGGAAACCCCCAGAAGACATCCCCATGGGGTATGAAACGATGCCATCGCTGCACTGACTACGGCTGTCACCGATTTTGTAACAAAACTATTATTGACCCACAGAAGATCATTGTGCATGTAACAACAGTACTGCTGCTACGGTATGGGACGATGCTGTCGATATGGCGCAATGCGGTAAGAGTAGATATGGAAACATCGACTAATATGTGCCTAATTAGCATTTGTTCAATATGGTCTTACGGGACACCGTTCACAACAGCAGATCCCGACGTCTACAAGAATAAACGGCATTTGTATTCGAATAATCGAATAAAATGCACATCGAAAGTACAATGCCGTCCTATAGTTGTGTGTATGTGT
This sequence comes from Varroa jacobsoni, assembly GCF_002532875.2. Taxonomy (NCBI): domain Eukaryota; kingdom Metazoa; phylum Arthropoda; class Arachnida; order Mesostigmata; family Varroidae; genus Varroa; species Varroa jacobsoni. Next base: position 381,937 of record NW_019213467.1, read on the forward strand.
TCTAAACATATGAAACTTTGATTATATAAATAAAAATAGCTCGACACGACTGACTGCTCATAGCTCTTAGTCAGATTCATATTTTCGTATTCGTTGACTGTGAACTTTTCTAATCAATGTTAGAGATGGTTTGAAAACAAATGGGCCTCGGACTTTTTTAACACGTCAACAAATGTTCAGTGGTTCGGAGCGGTAGTCAAAATAGTTTTCTAGGCTGACCCACGGCCTAGACTGTTTAATGGAGTCCCTCTGGACACCACTACGAAAGCTGTTAAGTACGCGCACTGGGTCTCGTAGCTTCGCAACCTTTTTATGCACCATAATTAGGCCTGTCTTCGTAGTGCAGTTCGTAGTTCGTTTTTCTGCCCAAGTACACATGCTAGCAAATACTTTCTAGTACGCTTTCCTCGACTTTTTACCAAGCCTCATTCGTTCGCTCACGGCGCTGATCTCAGTCGAAGATGGTTTATAGTTCTGAATACTGAAATATCTCATTTAGTTTCGACTTAATTCGTATGTGTCAACGTCTTCCCTTTTATCGGTCAGTCTTCATTTGCTTAGTCCCGTCCTGTGTGCTCTGTTATATGTGTAACATGTCAGTCACAGTGGGCCTGTCTTTACTTGAATGTGCACATATGTACTTCTGACTTGCCTTGCGTAGTGATCCCATGGTACTCTTCTTTAAAATGTTTATTTGACGGGACGGAACCGCAGCATTGCTAACCTTCTTCCAGCGGTGGAAGCGCTAAGAACGTTTTCGCGCCCCGTAACGAGGAAAAACCTTATAAATTTACAATCATATTTATCGGACGTTGTCTCCGGAGTATTGAACGCTAAATTCTGGTTAACTCTCAGCTAGATATGAATCTACGGTGGATTTTCCGCCGCTCCAGGTAACGCAATGGCGAACGGAACGCCGTGACAAACGACGCCCGTGAAATTGACTGACAACGACGGCGATTGTGGCGGGCGCACCAGCAATAATGCGGCATCGAGTCAAATAGACGACATCTGGGAAATAGTTTTAAACGCGAAACTACAAAGCTTTGTTTCGCACGCAGCGAAAAGATAAAAATCGTAGAAGACGGTGTAAGCATCCTGACGAGCCCGTAAGCACTAAGCTCTATGAAGCATAATTTTTGCGAGCCCTAGACTTATATGTAAGAGTTAATATTATCGCTACTTTTATACTCAATTAAGAATTGATATATCTAACAAACGGTTTGTTTCGACACATTGTATATGTGTGCTATAACAAATACGATCCGTTAGAAACGTTTTAGATACAATTAAATACGTATAGCTGCCATATTTTCGACAACAGATGTTATCTTGCGCAAACAGAGCATGGCCCAGCATTATAAGCGATAGCAAACTGTGTTCAGTAGGTAGCATATCTGTTAAGGTGTATTTTTACGAAAATGTTATAACTACAAGTAAAAATCTAAAAGATCGGCGTGCGAGTCCGCATGAAGGGAATATTTGCCGAACATACACTAGCGTTCTCGTGCTTCTGACGCCCCGAAGTAGCAACACTTGTGAGCCAGGGTCCAAACATATTCTAAGTTATTGATAACTTAGAAATAAGGCGCGAAACACGCACAGCTATTTAGATAACGTTGACTTACTGCAGTGACTTTGCGATAACGGTGTCTGAAGAGCGTCATCATGCAAACCAAGCGCTGTATAAGGATGCAATTTTCTCTTTATACACATTGCTAAGCTCAATAGCTTTCTGCCTTGCTGTATATGAACAATCATAGCAAATCAAATTCAAGCTCTACGGATAGAAGGGCGGAGATAACAGTCAGTCTGAATGGCGTTACATGGGCCAAGCCAGTTCTATACCTCTAGACTTCCGTAGCCGATAACGTGCTCGACACAAATATACTGCCGGTACGCTTCGCCCACTGGCATGCATTCAATAGTTCCACGGGGCCTGCTATAACGCTTCTTTCTATCCCGCTGTCTTTCCTCCTCTATCCGTTCTCGTGGACAGATCGCACGGCTCCCCATTTCCACATACGTTGTGTCTGTGCGTGCCTCTGTATGTGAGGCCCTTTCGAAATATGGCGATGCTGTTGTTGTTATTCTCTACTCTGGTCTGGCTGGCTTCGAAGGCATCTTCTTATTGGCCGGTCTCGGACTCGGTTGCGTCTAAATCCACTTACTTGCCGTGAGGCACTGTAGTTCGAAGAGTAGCTTAGCTCAGACAGTGTTGAAGGAAGCGTGCTATGGTAACGGATCTTGCGAGCACTTTTCGGGCCATATCTTAGTCGCTATACCCGAATCTATACCAGGGTTCCTCCTCCCGCTGCGTCCCTGTAGTCCTACACGCCTACCTGCCTACAACTACGCCGGTCTACCATGTAGGCAACTGCTGCACGGCTAGTGCACTACCGCTGCTCGGTCTTCGGAGCTAGCCCCATTTCATGGCGACCACCTCAAGGCTTTCCTTCGAGCAACACCTTCAATTTCCGCTGTGTGTCTGCGACGTTCCTCCACCTATCCTCTACTTTGGCGTTGCGGCGGCTGCTTCTGCAGCATCCCAATAGCGTTCGGTCTCCCTTCCCATTTCCCATCCCCGTCAGTTCGCTCTCATGCGCTCAGGTTCCGACGGCGAGCGGTGAGCGACGGGAACCCAGCCGGCGCCCGAGGGGAAGGGGCGTGTCGCCGAAGGCAATCTCCACGCGCGCATCTTCCAATTCCTTCCCTTTGCCCCCTAGCCCTCACAAGAGCTTATAGGGAATCGTACCGACAGTCAGCTGCCGGTACTGGGGCCCCGCCAGCTTCTAGCGTCCAACGTGGTTCGGGGCCGACGTAGCTGCAGCCACAGCAGTTCGAAGCCCTGAGGCTCTTAAAGACTCTTTATCGACGCCCTTTAAGGACGCAAGTCCGACAACGCTGCGCCCCACCTCGAATCCTTGTTATGGCTTTAAGTTCTGCCTATACCCGTTTGTGGCCCCTTGTGCATCTTCACTACCCGTCTGTACCTCGTAGATAACGTCGCCAGCTGCCCGGAGGCGCGCCCTCGACAAATACAATATTCACGTACACCCGGGAGCTGGAACTGGATGTCCCCAAGCAAACCAAACAGCTTTGGAAGCAGCCTATCTAGATGCCACCGATGACTAGAAGGAAACGAAGGGATCGTAGGCGCGGCTATGCTAGCCTCCAGCTTCTTGCTGGGGATCAAACAGGGCGTGTTGCATCGGCAGCAGCTCGCGTGAGTGGGGGCATCCCATGAAGAGAAGTGAGGAGAAGGAAGAAGTCAGGTTGCGCTCCCGGCGCCAGTATCCAGCACGAGGCTCAACGGAGGGAGAGAGAGAGAAAGAGAGAGGCTAGAAAGGAAGAAGGGAAACGAATGAAGAGTACCGTTTAAATTAAATACGGAGGCTGATTCAGTGTCTTACACAGTGAGTGTACGGTAATACCGTGATGGTGCAATCAGCCGCATGGCGCTGCACCCGGAGACGCACACAGTCGGTCAACTAGCTCGCAAGCCACCGGTTTCGAAAGCAATGAGAGAGCGATGAGCGACAAACCCAGCGGCGAATCAGCGAACGGCCGACACGAGGCGCAGAGCCAATAGCTGTGGCGCAGAACGATCTTCGACGCGGTGTCGCTTAAAGGTAAGCCCACGGGAACGGACGGATTCGTAAAGGGGACACCTCTGCCTTTCTGATGCACTCTGGCCTGTTCACCCTACACTATATCGGTTTATATTTACCCTTCTGGTCGTTTCGGCCGCGGCGCTGACGATCAGTGATCGAGGGCCGAAAACATCGTTGGCATTTGCTGTCGCTTCTTTTGATGACGACATGACGCCCACTCATAGAGCCCTGCAGATGCTTACAAGCATGCAATTTACCATCGACTCTTTTGTTGACTGACAGGATTCGCAGCTTAAAAATTTGTCGCCCGCCGCCACCTGGAAGAGGGGCACAAAAGCTTTCACTCTATTTCAGTGTAGCTAGCGTTATTTTTGATGCATTCGCCTGATGCTGTTCCATGAGAATAAAATATGCATCAGAGGAAAGAGCCCGAACGATGCAAATCGTAAACGTGGGTGACGAATCCGCACGTGATGGCCGCCTGATCGAAGGGTAGAGTACTGGCCTAAACCTATGTAATTCGTGAACGTTAAGGAAATAAAGATCTCAACATGGTTTGCAACTCTGTAATCTGTATACTGCTAATAGGCTGTGAAATCTTAACAACAAGATTTATATATAGAAATTAAATAACTTATTTCGAGTTCACTACATACGATTTAGCTGCCGTGTTATTACTATTATTATCGATATTTTCCCATCCGTAACCCGACATCGTACGCAGAGATTTGGAAAGCCTGATTTGTTTCGCCAGAATTCGCCTAGACCAATCCCCGATATAGCAATCGTTGTATTTGACGTCATGGTATTCATTTCCACAGTCCACAGACATTGAAACGATTTCGATTACGGGCATCTCCAGTTGTGGATAGTTTATGCTAAATAATGTTAACAGGCAAAAAAAAAAAAACGCAATCGTCGTTTATATATCCGTGCAGATACGTTTAGGTGAAAACGACCATGGCGACAAGAACGACAAATACATGTTACGGGACCACCCATTACATGGAGACGCAGTTTTAATAGATTTCACAATTTACATAATTATTCTATCACTAGTGCTGAGACACACCTTACCGAAATGTTCACACTCCATTTTTTTTTTGCTCTTCTTTATTTAACAAACACTATCCTTCCATAGGCTGCATGTATGCGGGCAGCGGAAGCCCATGCTGGGAAACCCGTTGGCATAGCGCGACAGCTAGGAAAAGGGTCGCTGTAAGACTCAACGAAAGCTAGAGTCGAACATAATAAAAAATAACGTTTTATCTATGGATAAACATTTATGTACCCACACTTATTAATGAACCTGGACTCATCCAATTGAACGCTTGCGATGATGTCGTGTCCTATAAAAGCCCCTGCCGTGTGCCAGAACGAGAGAACTGTCGTAGAAGCTATATGGCGAGCAGAAATTTCCTGCACTTGATAGCGGACAGCGAATTTTGAAAACTGGATTTATTTATACTTTTTCTATAGGTACGATATATTACATATTCCGAAAAGTATAGATTATGGACTAAAATATGTTTTCCTATATTTGTTTTTTTCTTTTTGAAAAAAAAATAGGAAATCGTAGTTTTTTTGTCGGTGGCTGGGCTTGAACCGTTCAAGCCATCACGCCGACCATCCTTAATATGGACAAATGAGAAAATATGTAGGGTCTAATAACATTATTCAACGTAAAAACCGCCTGAAAATACAAAAATCACAATATTTCCGATGCCAGCATTTATACTTTGCATATATTTACGCAATTAAAATTCGTCGTCTTTTATTGTTACTTATAGAATGATGACGATGAAGCAAAGGGTTGGTTTGTTTTCGTTTCGATCTGTTACATCCCAAAGTGGATTTTTCACAGTCTACAATTAACGTTTGCTCCATACACCAAATGCTAGATAAAACATATGTAAAAAAACAAAAAAAAAAAAAAAAAAGAGGGAAAACATATTTATAACAGCAGCACTTCTGCAATGTCGAGGCCTATTAAATAACTAGGCGTTTCTAACGTTTTGACAGTCGTTCGTAAAACTGGACGCATCGGTCGCCTAACCCAACGTCGAACAACAGCATTTTAACGCCGATATTTTTTGGATGTTTTGTGAATTTTTTTTTTTTGGGCGGTGCCGATAACGTTTGAAGTGCTAAAAGGATCAAATTGTTAAAGTGGATTCGACCACAATCTTGCATCAATTATGATATGTCAAAATTCCCTAAAGATACAAAAGGGAGAAATGCTCGAGATATGACATAGTTTGAAGCGCCTATTAGCACGTTGGTAATAACGATGATAAGCGCCGTACGCTGTAACGGACAACAACTGCGAAGCACGAGCAAACGTCGCGCCGTTGCTGCTCTTCGTACGTAAAATATACAAATACTCTAAGCAAAAGCTGCCAGTCCCGATAGGTTTTGGTCGGTCGCTTGAACATGCCAAGCGGCTTTACGTATGCCAGGGCGACGCGTACGTTTCGTTCGATCCAAACGAACAACAGGCAGCCATAGCCCTTACCGGCGGTGAGCTGAGCTCATAACACCGAGGCAAATCAGTGATCCGTAAACGATCGCTAGCCAAAACAAGGGGCTTCGGGTTCAATATTATAAGGTAACTCGAGCCACCGAATTCAAACAGCAAACAGAAAGCTAGAATGATGCGAAAATAATTCTAAATTCTGCTGCTGTAGCATTCGGTCATAGGGAGGAGGCCTCTTGACAGATCTGGTAAATGTCGGCATTAGAATAACTTACGATGTCGAGAGCACGTACGATTACGGGTACATTACAAACGATCGAACTGAAGACCATTTGTAACCTGCATGCCGCAGAAGAGTGCTAAGCAACAAATAACGCTTCCAGCGTAAATAATTGTGGGTATACCGCAACGTCAATGTAATTTGTTTGTTCCGACTCCGGTATTAGTTCATCAATGGCACACATCTACCGATGAGCACCGCAAGCGGCATGCACATAAAATATGATACACAAACTACCACTACACACTGTTTACAAGTCGACGTATAGCAGAACTATTTACAGCATAAACATTTGTTTTTGACAACGATGAGATCATATACTGTAACAGGGAAGTTTTGTTTTAGTTTAACGGAAGAAATAAGCCTGCTGTATTGAATATAGATTTTATTTAATGGTCGAACAGAAACACGTTTAGCCAAAATTCCCCTGGGGTAGAGAATTGTGGACGGGATTACCGAGACCGGTGGGCCGAAATTAATCGGGCCTAGCTACATTCAAGATGACCTAACATTAACGTTAGCTGTGAACGACAGCTAAAAAGTATCAGGGAGGTCCAGGGGCGTATCGGAGAACCCATTAGGATCTCTTGCAATTAGCAAAGGTCGCTTATATTCGCACAGCCATCAATCGAACACGACTGAATCTAGGTATCTATGCTGCATAGCCGTTCGGTCATTTTGATCGATTTATTTTCTGGGCTTTAGTCTTCTTTTTTATACCGATAAGCCACAGCTGGACATTTTTACCTAGGATATACCGTTGAAAAACATAATATGTATATACAATGAGTCGCTAAATGCTTTCCCGGATCATTTTTGCTTTTGTTGACCATTCTGTTCATTGATTTCCATCTGATTACGTAGCTTGCAGATACCGTCGATGGTTCAATAGAAATCAGTAGCTCGCCACAATAAAGAGAGGCTGTTTGAACTGGTGCTATGCTTCGCTTCCCCTTCAACACTTACCTTAATCACCTTACTGAACCGACACAGGTCTAAACAATGCCATTAGAAGGTAGGCCATCGCTCAGCCGAGCATTTCGACCGGTGGTCAAACATCAACGATGGGGCCTGGAAGATGACCAAATATTGAGAATATCAATATGATACGGTGGTGACCGAACGCTTTTTTTCCAGCAACACGGTACGGATTAGATGATAGACTTTTTTATCGTAAGTATAGCGGTGTTGTGTCTATGGTCAGCTAAATATGTGCTCCGATCGTACGCTTAAAGTTCCTTCTATTCGTCTCACCTCTCGTTAGCTGAGAGGCTGAGAACAATTATTAACAGGCCCTATATCCTAACTGCATTTGATAAACAATGTTGCGATTTTCACTAGTAAAGTGGGGGCTGTACTTTCTATCGCTCTATGAACAAGGCTTGAAGAACTGCCATGGCCAATTTTCATTATCCTGGGAAAGAAGATCGCATTTATAGAACGGTTTTATGGACGACAGCCTCTTAGTAGGTATGTAGAAATACGGATAGAACAAACAGAAAATATTTATTTGATCCATGTACTTTTAATTGCAGGCTCTATAAGATACTTGAGTTTCAACAAAAACTCATTATTCCATCCCCCTAATTTCATATCCTCTGCTACTTTTAATATGAGCTAGACCGTAACAGACCCTAATTTTAGTCAACGCAAAGCTGCACAAAACTGGATTGCCGTCGTCCTTAATAAATGAGTATCTGGTTCTTCATGCGGTCGTAAACAGTCTCAAGTAAATTGTCAATGATCAATCTCATCACTTTCGGAATCCTAGTTAAACCTATACAAAATGTCCTATTTAGTAAATCTAAATGAAGCCTATGTATATTTTTAATAAACGCAGGCTTCATTTGGTCTCCTGCAGAAAATTTTCTGCATATGCGCCTTCGACCAACTTATATGGATCGTTCTTGTATTGAATCAAACAGAATAAATGGTCAAACTGACAAACGCAATTAACAATGAATTTTCTTGAAAGATACAGCGTCCATATCTGGAGGTGTATTAAGTATAGCTCGTGATCGTAGCCGCTGAAACCCCCGCACCGGTTCACTCATCAACCATCTGAAGTTGTTTTAAACAAATCTTCTTTTACGTTTGATACTATTCAAATGTATTATTAACATGCTGAGTTAATATATGTCTTCGGATAATTCCTCGCTTGCCAGCTTCAGTAGTAAACTATAGCTATGTGCGTTGAAATAGGCCGTACGGATCTAACATTTACTATCACGAATTTCAGAGCAGATGATAGTAGATTCCAGGATTAAACAGCAAAAATAATTTACATAGTACGAACAAGCTTTTCATGTATATATATATATATATATATAGTCCATGTAAGCTTGCTATACTATGTACTACAGCCCGGATTCTTTAATGTCTTCATCGCAACGGTATCAGTTATTCAAACCGACATGACTATATCCTTTACGTCCTATATAGTTTTCCTTAATTGTTTTTGCTTTTTTTTTTGTTCACAGGAATCCGTGGATGGACTCGAAGATTCTTCATATGGCGGCCGCGGCCGCAGCTCACGCAAACGCCCAGGCCGCTGGTAGTGTAACCGCGTCATTGAGTGCATCGTTAAACGCGACGTCATTGGGAGCCGGGGCTTCACCTACCGAATTGTTTGCCGCAGCTCAGCCACCGAAAATTTCGGGAATTCCATGCGTAGCAGCAGCATCCCGTTATACGGCTCCAGTACACATCGATGTAGGAGGAACTATATACACGTCAAGTCTCGAAACGCTAACCAAGTACGTGCACAACGTGCATACAGAATGGGGGGCGGAGAAGTGAAGGGGCCAATCGTAAACGGGTTTCCAGCTAAGGTTATTTTACGGCTAAAATAAAGGCAACAGGACAGTTTCGCGTACCGGTCAGAATGAAGTGATTGATGCTGTTGGTTAACTTTTCGTCGAGCCGTAAGCATAATTCCATTTGATTCGTATAGGTTAATAGCGATGTAGCATATTTCCGGTGCCTATGATTCGTACAGGCCAAACTAATTTCGTAGTGAAAAATAATACCAATGCCTCTATACGGCCTCGGCTACATAGTCAGGTTTTATCAGGACCAATGCTGCTGATTTGGTTGGATTAAGAGGTCTAAAAGCTTCTAACCAATTTGGCTTGACATAACGGATACGCTACGTTGTTCTACCACTTCCATATATTTACTAATTATTCGAACTCAGCCCAGTTGTCAACTACGACGAAAATCTATTTTTAAAATGTCCTACCGTCGTTCACGTCCAAGAACATGGTCGAAATATGTTTGGCTTCGGATTTTTTTAACTTCGACTGGCCCTAACAGTCATTTGCTATAGTTCATCTATTTACACCGCATAAACGTCTAGCATTAATCGGTCGACAACGTCTGAAGACGACAGAGAATTTCTCTATCTTTTTCTGAATCCCTTTACTGGTTTCCCGTTTACAGACCCAGGCTTCAAAGACAACTGGGTGCTCATTCAAAACCTTTCAATGAGGCCACACCCTCGTGAGAGCAACTAAAGCATATTTTTGGCTTTCAGAATAAATTTTTACGAACTACCGTCACAAGCTAACTAACAAAAGCTATCCAACTATAATCGAGACGCACAAAACAGCATGATACGTATTTTCTGTTTAAGATGTATACTGTGCCAAATAATTGTGCTGTATACCTGTCGTTACGACTTTGTCATGGTCCTTCGAATAGCAAAGAAGACACCATGAGCAGGGAGGTCGCCGCCTGGTGCATTATTGTCGTCGGTTTTATATTTTGGCCGATGACCATAGTAAAACTGTGCCTTAACTTCCTTTTGCATCGATCGCAGAAGTCCTTCTTCGTGTTGCTTAGCGCACCTGCTGTTTTTACATAGTGGCATCTCGAAAAGCTCGTGACGTATTTAACTTTAACTGTTTAAGTTTCGTCGTTCAAATAAACGATGTGCATTTGTGCAGCAGCGACAGTAGTTCAAGCAGCGATTGTAACGCTTGACCCGCTCGCTCTTACGCGGGGTACTTGCCTCGTCGGCAGCATCTGCTTTTCTTCTTGCTGTCACCAGAATCAGTTTGCCGCAATGGCGTTTCCCCGTTCGTCGTGCAGCTCACGGACAATGGCTTTGGTTCAAGTCGTGAGACACGGCTTGTGACAAGACATTCGTACCCAGTCGCGCATGCAGACGCACGCAGGCATTTATACAGACGTTTACCCGAGTACGTCGTATGAAATGTCAATTTTGATCGGGGAAAAAAATGGAGCCTACAAAGAAGATGATCACGTTTAATGACTCATGCAGGTAGCAAAACTATGGCAGATCGTTTACGCCCTTTTCGCTGTCACCGTTCGTTATGGAACAACACTTTCTTTACGGCTTTTCAACCTTGTCCCTTTTGTAGAACCACAGTGTCAACTACTTTTTGTTGGGAGATATTAGAGGCATTTCTGTTGACAAGGTTCGGATTTATGCTGATTTTGAAGATCCTCGCGTTGCTTAAAGATAAGCTGGATGAACTTAGGGCGTAAATTGCAAAATGGTGAATCGCGCAAAAACATGATTCGGACTAGCAAAAAAACAAAGAGGACGTAAGGGTAGTGTAAATTTCAGATAATTTTGGCGTCAGACTTTTTTCCTACGGTGAGCCGTACCGGCAATTTCTGTCGATTCTGTGTATGATTGGTTGCCTATCAAACGTGAAACAGCTAACTTTGTAAGTTACGTGTACTTATTATATTAAGACTTAGGATGCAATTCTTATAGATGAATTGCACCTTATATCACAGCTTAATTGGAACGTTCGATAGGAAACTTTTCGAACAAATTTACGTCGTAGGCCAGTTTCGTAAAGTACGGACCCCGATTGCGTTAGTTAAAGACCTCATCTCTTCAAACAGAAACTTTATTGATCTGAATTAGTCGCCTAGGCCTGCGTTAACACGAGGTCGTCGATGCTTTACCTTCCAAATGGCCACTTCTATACTAAAACTATTTGATTATTGTTTAAATGAATGTCATTACTAGTATGGTGGTTTGAGGGTAGAGTAGAGAATTGAGGTCATTCAAGTACTGGTACGTATATTTGGGGGTAAATGAAAAATCGACAGGCTTTACGACAACTACGTATATTAGGAGCAATCGTACATTACAACAAGGGTTCTCAAGAAGAAGCCTCCCAGACAAATGCAGTCGAATTTCTAACCGAACTGCTATAGGCAATGGCCAGCTCGTGAATATACATGCTTCTCCCTCTCAGCCAAGCTTTGAGATGCTCTTCTAAGTTTCCTAACTACGTTAAAAATATTCTCAAAAAGTCACGTTTACCGTCCGAATTCGATCACTATTAAAAGATGGTACATTAGTTCTCTACTTCGAATGAAAGTTAACGAGTTATGCGTACCGGCTGCCGGATCTGGCCTGAAAATGTTTGCTTGTCCCCATGGTAAGCGTTCAACTCGAACAGCGGAATCCAACACTAGCGGTTATTTGTAACAAACGCTGTTATTCTTGATGCTTTTATTGGTATCGCAATTGGCGACATATCCTTACTATCGTACAATTTTAGCGCACTCTCGAAGCAGATGAGCTTCGCCGTGCATCACCCGAACGTGGGGGTAATTGTATTACTGGTACGTTTCTACTGACGGAATCGATAGCCCTCGTAGTGTTAATTGTAGCGGCCGACGATGGTAGCGCTGGAAAATGCATCGTCACAATCAGAGACGCCCGTGTCACCGTCACCGTCACCATCACAATGGTGATCATGATCATTCTAATTATGAAGATGTTGCTGTTGGCGTGAGCGTCGTACACTGAGCCCTTTTCGTGACACTGTGGTGGCCATCACCGTCCATCAGTATGGCGGTGACTTCGTCATCGAACTGCTGCCGGTGGAGCAGAACGTCACCGAGATGGTTTGATCCCCGCTGCTGTATTCTGGCTTGTTTTTGTTTGTCTACGGTTTGCCATCGACATTTGTATAAAGCGACTAGATAGAGCCTGTCGCCTTGCCCAGTAGCCGTCACCGTCATTGCTTCTTGTTTTACTGTTGCAAGCGATGCTGTAAGACTAGCAGCGCCGATAATCAATAAGCAGTCACTTTTTTCCAGGAACGTTTGCGCTGCAAGCACGCTTGGCGTCGATCCCTTTTAGGGGGCTGAAATAAAAAAGTGAGCGACGTGTTTATCCGTCGTGCAGTTCTATGACGATGTGAGCGACTGTAGACGTACAGGCAGCGGCGACAGCAAACGCGCCAGCATTGTCTGTGTGTGAATTTGACCCCCGCTCCGGCGACCGGGTCAAGCGAATGCCGCCTGCGGAAAAGAAGAGTTATCCGTCCACCGCCGTCACCATCACTACCGTTGCTGCTGTCGATGATGTTCCTGCCCTGCGGGGAAATATCTTCGCGCGCGAAGCGCTACCATGCAGGATCGGCATTGGCACGCTGGCGGCCGGCGCCGGTTAGCCGTTAGCTGGCGTTAGTTGTTAGCGTTGCGAAGCGACAGCGGCCAGCGCCGAGGATGAATTCGATAAAGGCCACGTTGCCAAGTGGCGCGTCGTTTACTCATGACTCGTTTTTACTTAACGTATCATAATGGCAGCAGCGGCAGAACTGCAGTAGTAACAATAGTGGTCGCCTGAGATCAACACGCGTAAGTGGCGATAGGATTAATTAAGCTGCCTGTTAATTATACGGTAATGACGATAGTGGCGCGATGCACACAAAGACTTAAATAAAAACTAACATTATTGCAGACAAATACAGACCATAATACTATTACGTCGTATGGAACGTAACGACCGCAATTTGTCTGTGCACGCAAACTATCTCTTGCCTCACTTATACGTATATATAACTCTTATATGCGTATATGTTAAATTATTAGACACAAATACACGAAATACAAAACGTTAAGATGCGCTAAGGGTAAGACTCGAAGATTAGCCTACGGCAGTATTAAAAACCGAATACGAAAATATTTTTAGCAGCTCAGAGATGTCATACGAGGGTCAACGATAACTGTAGGCCACCGTCTAATTTTGATTACTGCCACAGTGGGCGCCGAACACAGTCACATTGAAAAAAACTTCTTTCAACACGTTACCCATTCTGGCTGGCGTATACGCACAAAAGGTCAACGTGCCAAACGTCAAATTTCTGTAGAAAAAAAAAAACAGTAGCAGCTTGAAATATTGATGAAGTCATTATATCAGCATGCACTGTCAGCTGTCCAGTAAAACAGTGGGGGACTGAGAAAGCGCACCGTGACCCAATGCTCAACCACATGAGGATTATGAAAACGAACTCAGTACCTCACACGAAGTACAATGAACTAACTGAGTCGGTTTCTGATGCTTGGTCTTCATAAGTGCACGTTTTAGTGCATGACAAAATAGGTTGTTGATCATGCTCATCTAAATTCAGCTACGCTAGTAGCGTTATGCTCTTTTGGATTTTTTTTCATCACCATCATGGATGACTGTCCTAGGGTTACTGGCAGGCTGGTCACAAAACATAAATTGATAATCAATGGAGCCCTAAAAAATATTTAATATTAATATGGTAATATAATCTTCGGTTGTGATCAACATTTATTATCAGACGCAACGTAAAATATATCGAAGTATCAATCGGCGATGCATCAATCGTCGTGTGGCAAATTGCTAGATATATAGCTGGCATAGTAGATCCACAGTTTATCGTTACTCGGCATCATCGGTCCTGTAAAATTCGCATAAGTTAAAAGTAAGTATTGCCTACTGCCAGTCTGTTTAAATTCGCGTTAGCGCTGTGTACTTTGCTAATCCTAACTTATTTGAGAATAGCTATCAGCGAATAGTGAACATAAAAAAGTCTGCTTGTTTTTTTCAAAAACAAAATGTTAGCTTGCTGCATTACCGTCCGAGTGGCGAAAATTGTCTGTAATATTTACTGCAGTGAAATAGATAATTGTACAAATTAATCGAAGGTAAATTAAAGGCAATCTGCAATAGTGAGCCAGAAGCGATCCTGGTAAACCAATCATTGCTCTTTTTTGCTAGGATCACTTTAATAAGCATCTTATGGTTATTTTCACTTGTAGAATTATAAGCACAGTTTGTATAATTACAGGCCAGTCATTGAAAATTCCGGTCGGATTTTTAAAATTGTCGGTTTATTGTTGCAATGATGAGGCCGACGGGAACACTAGGAAGCCATCAGAACAGCAAACATTCTGATACAGTTTTTGTGAGAATAGCACCGTATTATCCGTACATTTTGCACAGAAT
>NW_019213467.1:396660-430522 GCF_002532875.2 Varroa jacobsoni
ATATCAATTAGCGAAATTGCGAGCCTCAGACATCCATAGTGAATGATTTGTCAACCACCATTTGAATAGTTACTGCTATCATCTTGTGTATCGGCATCAAATAGGAACTATCTGGTTCTACCTATTTATTCCTCAGTATTTTAGTCTGTAAATGGAACAAATGAATTTCTAGTCAGCGTTGCGCAACAGGTTCAGGTTTGCCGTAGTTTTATTAAGGCAAAGGTCGTTTTTCATAGAGTTGCACGAATTTTAAGCATCTCTAATATCCACCAATTAAAATTTTAAATACTAAATGTTATTTAAAAGCCACTAGCTCCGATCTGATTGAAATAGTATTAATAACATTTTGTTATGGCTGTTTGCTGATTTCGGTTAATACTGCCTTTGACTTGTCCTGTCATGCTCATCGATCGTTCCGCTCCTGGCTCCCCTTTCTTCTAGCCGAACTTCTGATCGTTTCATCTGTGCGAAGCATCGAACGCCATCTTGGACAGTACGAGTTCTCCGTATCTCCCCCGCCGCGCCCGTCCCCTAGTAACTCTCCCTTTTCCCTCTCCCTCTCTCCCCACGCTCCTTTAGTTCGGTCGGTCGCCCGCGACGCAGTGGACTGACGCCGATTCTACCACAAACCGCTGTTGCTACTACTATGAAGTGTGCATTACGATGACTGGTTGTGAGGCGTTCAGCCCGTCATCGTAATGGCTTAGTTGCAGTCGTCGTCGTCGCTGGGTCGACGCCTGGGGCATCCACGGGGTCAGAGGTGTCCGCGTCCGCGGATTGGTGAACGGCGTTAGTACCACTTACCGTTTTGCCGGTAGATGCTTTCTCGTGTGGCAGCACTGTCTATTCATCCGCTGGCCTCTGGCATGACGCCGCCTCGGGCTGCTTAAGCAGGCACTGTCCAAGCGTTACGAACACCTTTTAGCTGTCCGGCCTTTTGATACACATAGGAGAGGACCACATCTGAACGTTCGTTATGACTATGCCTTATGCATATGTTTAATGCAGCAGCACGGCTTCGTATTCGCAGGAACAAATACCTACTGAGAAGCGAGTCAGGATCGGACAGAGAAAGGTAGACCAGAACAGCTCCCATCTATAGAGAAAAAATGAATTCCGCCTGGATTCTGCCATCGCTTTAATCCTTTAAGGCTTAGGGTTTATTCCGGCCAAGTGCTCAGTACGGCTGCAAATAGGACCAATACCTTCTCGCGGTGAGTTCGGCAGTAGTAATAAATCTGTCAAAGAAAACAAGTGAAGTCAGTATAGTATTCGGAATGGGCGAGATCGGACACGTAATTTAGGTCTAGTCTCTGCTGTGATAGTTGCCCGCGTGGACAATATCGCTCTTATTCGCGGGCCATTTCAAACTGCACGACGTATCAGTCCTGTACAAAGTATACGGTATATTTGTCAGGGTCAAGATCAATTAGTTGTTTCAGGTCCAAAGCTCAAATCACAGCGTTCGTTGGCATGACGGCCTATGTGCTAATGAAGCAGAGCTGGCTCTGCTGAACTCTCTGCTTGGTAAATGACATAGTCATTTACGAGGTGCTAATTGATGATCCACGATCGCTAACTCAATCGGCAAACATCTTTTTTAATTCAGTTTTTAATAACACGAAGAACGGATATAAAATATCTTAGCAAGGCGTTAAAAAAAAATGGGTAGATATTGGGTTGGAGTAAAATCAAACGTAGCAGGTATCGAATACTAGTCAACCCACTAAGTTGTGTTGTTGTTATTATCATGCGTAGAAGCTGCTATCATATCATCTTGTCAAACCTTCTCTATATAAGACGGATTAATGTCTCGTATTGAAAATGTCATCAATAAACACTGTAAATATGTAGAGAAATTCATGTGAAGGAAAAATGAACCTCATAACGAGGCCACTGACACTGCACGCTAGCTATCGTAAGGATTAGCGACGACTTATAAATATGTATTAGAAAAAAATACATACCTGCATGCAGCCAGCTACGTGTTTGCACGCAGGTATCGAGACTTTGTCAGAAAAAAAACACTAGTGGTAAACAACTCGAGCTTCAGTGTATTGTTGATAATATTTATTCATACATAAATAACTGGAGCTGCTGCTGCTGCTAGACGCGACGGGACGGCATCCATCGGGGTTCGCCCTGCGCACGACAGCGCGGATTTACCTTTAACTTTGTGCATGTAATGGTATCGAAACGGTGCGTGCAACGGTTTACTCGTGAGGTCTTCAGATCTCCTATATCGTAGACTTGACAAGCTTACCGTTACGGAAATTACGTGCGACTAAGCTAAATAACTATTTTTATCGAGAGCTTGACGAAAGTGACCCAGCCTCGTATAGCTTGAGTGTTCGCTTCGGCAGACAAAAAAGGTGTTCAAAGGTGGCTTGGCGAAACAACAACCCAGTCCGTTTCGGCCAATCCTAAAAATGAATAGGCCTCTTCATTCGGGATATACAAGCTGTTTTCTATTATTCGTTTACAATTTATCCTATGATTGATCACTACGGTTTACAAGTCAGAAAAATGGCAATAATCTGTCGGTAAAGATGTTCTTAATAGTAGATAGCATGCGCTAAACATACGGATGGCTTCGAAGATGCTGCGGCGGTAACTTCACTACTCATCAGCGGAAAAAGGAAGGAACACTAAATCATACGTACTGCAAAAAAAAAAAAAAGAAATAGAAAAGATTATTCGAGGATGCAACACCCATGGTCAGCTAACCAAATTTTACGGACGGTTCTATTCTTTTGAACGGTTCTATTCTTTACAAAAAAACATATTTAATGTTCCATTGAAGACAATGCATACTTTGTGGTAGATTGAATGCAAAATGCGGCCGTTAAATTACCTATCCTAGTGGATTAGTAATAACAAACGAACTCATGAGTGAGAGCAGCCGTTCAAAAGTGTCATTTTCTATAATATCGATTCCACATTTTACTCCATATTCAGTCTAGTTGGGCGTGTATGGAAATATCCTTACAAATTTACTGGTTTCATTCACCAAATTAAGAAACATAATAACGAGCTATCGAAGGTTGTCGAGTCGTAGTCGCTTATCGGCCTTTCATCTAGGTTCCCTGTAGAACTGTGGTACGATAACCCGACGAACGGATTGTCAAAAGCTGAACGTAAAAATCAAGCCCAGCCAAGGATTCTATTTGAATATTAGCTCCTGCTGCTTTTGCCGGCTCTGTTTCGTATTCGTCCCTAACCTACGACGACTACTAAAGTATCAAAACAAAAAAAGAAATTGTGCACTGTTTGCGTGTCAAAGTAGACGTCAGGTTTGCGTCACCGTTCAGAACGATTAAAAGCCTTTGCTTCCGCTTAACTTCGTACTCCCACTTAAGTTTGCTCTAGCCTGTCCTTCTGCTCTTCCCCAAACGAACAAAAACTATGGCAGTTACCAGCGAGTGTATCAGTGGCGAATGCCAATACCCGGCCTGGCCATCCCTTGACGTCAGCGTAAATATCAGCAATGGCGAACCCGATGCTACGACACCTCAGAAGACAATGACATAGGACCATAACATTGTTATCGCTTACCGGTGATAGTTAAACGGCGAGTATGCTCAGGAATGGATTGACTTTCTTCAGCAGCTTCAGTAAGCAGACCATCGATGGGTTGCGTTTCACTTGGGCAACGGAAAGGGCAAATATTTGTTTGACAGGCGCAAGGGGTATCGGTATTGGAAAAGCAGCACTATTATCAAAAAAAGGCAAACGTATATTTTCTAAGGCTATCTACAATTTACTCTGTAGACAATGTGTCTGCCGCTTCTGTACCTAAGCACCCATATATACGTACAAGCTCACTTCGAAACGGGCCGTCGAAACTCTCCGAATGTCTCATATCGCCGAGAGCGGGGGGAATTCAGGGCTTATGCACACGTAAACGGAACAAATCGTTTCGATGAACAACGTTTGGCTGTGTTGTTGGCTGATTGTAGCGAAAATACAAGACCCAATAGACATATGCATCAAAGTAAGACATTTTGCTCATTGCCACGTCCATATATCAATCAACGATATTCTACTGAATCTATTAAATAATGATAGAGCCTTAGTTTATTTAGACAGTAGTTCGGCCGAACGCAGTTTAATGAATTGTGCTATTGCTAATGTCATAATTATGATTTCTTTGCCACACGTTATAGAGCTTCTGGCGCGCACTTTCGTACAATGATAATGATAATAATAATAAATGAAACGTTTTGCCGTATCATGGAAGAGCCCTATTTCATCGCCTCCACAGCAGCAGCGTCATCCACCACAGTAACAGACGGTTGGTTGGAAAATTTATTGCCGATATTCACCTCTGATACCCTTCCTCGCCGAAGAGCGGACGGGTATCCGTTGTTAGTCATCACTGGCCACTGCTTTCTGTCCCCTTCTATGGAATCTTCTTCGACTTCAATGCACCCCTCGCGTGGCTATGTTTGTGCGTGTATGTGTCAGCGGGATTTTCACTATTGTTTGTTACATCGACGGATTGCGCACTTCTCGGTACATGACTGGCAATCTTCTTCAACGGCACGCACACCGCAAGTGAAGCACTCGATAAATAGACCAGCTATATTATACCGAAAGCTATTGCTAGGATAGCTAGATCACAATAAAGTTGTTTTTGGATTACCAATAAAATACGGAAGCGCATGAAATAAACAGAGGAAACAAAGCGAGAAAGGAAGGAAGTCTAAACTCCATATATTCTACCTATGTGAATGTGTTTGATGACCTTTTTCACATAAATACGAGCGATAGGTGGTTATAGACGATCTGGCAGATAATTAAGCCGACCGGATCGTTGTTTCCGCAACGGCATTAATAACAACAAAGAAAAAAAATTAGCATATGCCCTCGCTGGCTTGCCTTTTACCTGAACGCTTCGTGACGGTGAATATCTGAAAAGTCACAGAACTGCTAATGGGTAATCAGCAGAAGCGAAGGATTAACCAGCAACTAGCGATCAATAAACAATTAGTAAGGTAATCCAGTTAGCGCATACGGGCCAGTTATACAAGAGCTTTATTCCGTAGCGCGCTAACTTTAATAGATCAGTTCCTTGTTAGCTGGTTTAGTCCTGTCCTCTTCGATACCTAACTGTCTTTCGTATAGTTCTGCCCAAGTTACCAAATCAAGTAACTATCGCAGAACTATAAGGTCGCGTATCTGATCGCGGCGTGATCTGCGAGGCAGATGCGCGTATCTTCACAACATACGGCCATCGATCATTGAATTTCAGTTTCGGCGAATGGTTGATACGGCATATTATTACTGCATGTTATGACGCCTCGTAGAGGCGCTCATTTGTTAGAGAAATAGCTGAAAAGGTCAGCAGTCGATGGAAAAAAACAGTATTTTACATTCCGCTGTGTAATCCCATCTTTTGCAAGTTGCGGCGAGGGCTTGAGTAGTCTCAGCCGTACTGCAGGTCCCCTTTTCCGATGACCCCCATAAAGCCTGAAACCTGAGCTTACATAAATGGCGTCGTTTTCGTTTTATTTAGTCCTAGAGGTTACATTCGTACGCCACAAACTACATACATTGCCTTCTTAAGGAACAGTTAGCAGTAATCACACTAAATTCAATGAACCTTTTCTGAGTATCGTAGACTGCTGGTATAGTTGCTTCAAAGCGAATATTTACCAATCCTTCATTCGACCAAAATGAATCGACAGCTGTGAATTTCGATCCAAAATGGCCTAATACCTCAGATGATACGTTTCTTGTATATAACGAAAGTGGCAATGTATCGTTTTGTTCCGCTGTCGAATTTTCAATTAAATTTTTA
Source organism: Varroa jacobsoni (assembly GCF_002532875.2). Classification (NCBI taxonomy): domain Eukaryota; kingdom Metazoa; phylum Arthropoda; class Arachnida; order Mesostigmata; family Varroidae; genus Varroa; species Varroa jacobsoni. The sequence goes on from NW_019213467.1 coordinate 402,464, forward strand.
ATTTATTGAGGCCAAGAGTAATCAACAACGGCTAATGAAATCACCGGAAAGTCAGGACTCGATCGTTGAGCCTCTTGCCAAAATAATTGTTAGCAGTTCGAGAACGTCACATTTTAAGCCTATCAGGATGCTTCTGATAAGCGAGTTGCAGACACGACTCACGTACAAAATTTATAAATGTACAATAATTTTGGCGGGCACGAATTTTGATGAAGTTAATAATTTAGACTGTATGGAATATACGTTAGAACACTGCGCTCAACACGTCTCCCGACCGACGGGATCTAGACGCATTAAGTGGCTAAATTATTGGTTTTCTGAGTCCGAACTTTAAGATATTTGAAAGTGACTTTTTTTTGTGTATGATGAAGTTGATGGATCAAAGCAAAGTTAAGCTAGAGCATTTAGATGATAACTTTGCCAAGCAATGAAAATGGAACTGGGGGTCCTAACGTTACAAATCAGTGTTCTATGATGCACGCTAACGAATGTGGGTCTTCTACTTACTGAATTTAAAGCAGAATAATTTACATTGTCAAGTCTATGAAAATGACTGCTATAAAAAACAGGTTCTGAATGGCACAACAATGCAGACCCAAATTCAAATTAAGTGTCTATTTTTATATTTTGCTTTTTAAAAGCATTTTCCAGTAGGAGGTATCCAAGCTAACTATCCGTTATGCTGGCTTTCGTGAAATTTCCCATATATTTTAATGCAACGGTCGACATTCTAAAACGATTTTCACTACATATCAAGTCCGCACGGTCAAAACAATATTGCAACGCCGTTTAAGCGCCCCATATTACGATCACGTTTAGACGTTTTCAAGCTCAGCCTTTGCATCTTTTTTTTGCTCGTGGGCAAAGTTCATTCGTTATTACTACACGTCGTTCATAGGACACATCCGTCGTCCACAGGGGAAGTGTTTCCTGAAATAAGCGCTATCAAAAATCACACACAAAAGATAATACGAATACTATTATGCAATCGTATATGCATTAGTTAGGCCTTAGAAAAATCATCTCAACTTAAACGTGCGCTGATGAAAATTACAGATGGCTGCTGAAAACAGTATTTCTCTGATCGTTGTCCGAATCTCCTTTTCATTGCTAATTGTTGGCACAGGATACCATCATAGTTCATCATTACCTAACTAATTTCAACGCCTTTGTCCACATTTAAATCTACCCATATCATTGACTTTCTTGGTGATTGCAAGCAAACGAGACACTAATCGATAGCATTATAGACTGTATAATTGAAAATAACGAATTGCAAAGTAATAACTTATCATCTCATTAATTACCTCGAGTGACACACAGTAAAGCTTAACTTATTTTGTTATTTCTGCGAATCCTTATTGTTGGACAATAGTGTAGCCTGTTGAGAGCCTATACGCATTTACATTAGTCGACTGCACAATATCGTCCAGTTACTGACAAAGTTTGTGTCCTGGAAACCGTCATTTTCGGTCGACACTGGGCTTTGACGATTCATTACAAAACAAACAGACGTTTCGGAAAAGTTTCATAATATACAATAGCTGCGCGGAGAAGATGTCCTTCAACGTATCGTTCGTACGAAGTCATCCCCGTGTTTAATCCTATCTAAATCTATCAAAGCGTCACTGACAGCTCATAGCTCATAGCTCCCATTCGGGTAACTCCGATTGGATTTTCTAAGATATCGATCCGAAGAATATCGTAAGAAATACTGATTAATTGTTAGACTTGTACGAAGAACATAATATCGAATCAATGTTTCGTTTTAAAGGCATCCTACGCCGAGATGGATTTCTCAGTATGATTATTATTGCTTTTCAATTAATGAATTAGCCATGTGAATTATGTACAGCACAGACAGGATTGAGGTATCAATCAACTCCAAGCTTCCACGTATCGTTACAAATGTGTGTGTTCGGAGTCATTCAGGATGGTGGTCGAACGTAAGATCCAAATAGGCCAAAACTGTGAAGTAGTCGTGAACTGTCTACAGATCAGTGTATTCCACAGTACAGGATTTGGCATTCAAGAATAACGGAATCCTCCGATCTTTTCTGTTTCACCTGCTTCTTGGTCTTCATGCATTTGAGCGACAGCTATGTTCCAACAGCAAAGCTTCGAGCATCAACGCGAGCCGAAGAAGCGGAATCACGCTTGAGAAAGCTGATAAGGCACCGAAAAACTTCACACAGAATCACACGTCATCAGGCCACGCTTCCGGGACACTGGCAGTCATCTGTCGAATGTGTTTTTAGTCTTAGCGACGGCCTCCTCGACGCTTCTCACAGTGACAGACGCTGTACGCACATCTTAGCAGAAAGTTGTATACATGTATATACGCCTAAAAACAAAACAAAACAGGGTTGGTGGCGGCTTTGACGAATAGTTAATCCCCAAAAGGCCTACTCTGTAATACATAATTTTGTGTGTGTGTGTGTTTGTGTGTGCATAAGGCTCATAAGAAAGGCGCTTTACTGAGCCATATAGTGCCGTGCTATTATCTAAATAATGAATTTTCAATGTCATTTGTAGCTACAGTATATCCGCATGACTGTTTGCGAGACAAAAAAAAAATAGCCAACGTCAATACGTAAAAGGGTACCGTATCGAATTTGATCCGAATCTAGTGAGAACGTTATGTCCACGCTAGAAATCATGTCTTATATCTATGGTTTTCTGGTTCTATCGTATGTTACTATGCAGGTATTAGTCATAAGCGTGTTTGGAAAACATCATATAGATCATATCATATGTAATATTTGATAAGGTTATTCTCGGTAATAACAAATATGTGGTACCTCGAAAATACAAAACTGTTCTAAAATTAATACCCTCGTATCTGTATAGATAAATTAGCAGGATATTTGCCGTTTTTTTTTTTTTTTTACCACAGGTATCCCGAGTCTCGACTAGGCAAACTATTTAATGGTTCAATACCGATTGTGTTGGATTCACTGAAGCAACATTATTTCATTGATCGCGATGGCAAAATGTTTCGTCACGTGCTCAATTTTCTACGTACCGGGATCCTTGTTCTACCAACTGACTTCGCAGAATTAGCTCTGCTCGTGGAAGAAGCACGATTTTATGATATACCATCCCTTAATCGAGCCCTGCAGGAGTATCAGCTGACTAGCTGCAAAAGCAACGGGGCCAGCGGGGATGGCTCTTTATCGACGCCTCAACGTGGCTTCAAAGAAAATGGGCCGGGACCTGTAAACCCGAAGAGAGCCCGGCTCGAGAAAGCCCGCCTCGAAGATCAGAGAGAAGATATTGGATTGCATCAATGTCTTTCGCTCAGTATTTCGCCTGATCTTGGTAAGATAAACAGTCCACATTATAATATAGTAACCTCTGTGAAAGATGTTTTATCAACACAAACTGTGGTTAATGTGTAGTGCTCGGCAGTATGTACCGGATGAATGTGTAGGACAGTTATACTACTTATTATATGTAACGATTAAGCAGATGTGTCGTTCATTGATTAAGATTTGTAGTAAAATTTACAATGTCGGTTTTCTATTCAGAGAATAATTATTTACACCATCTGTCGTTTTACACAGAAATACGACTTCGTCTCCGCCTGTCTTTTTCGCGTCATGCAGACCTGAGTCATTTTAACTTGGAAAACTTTCAGCGGATCATGTCTGCCTTTCGTTCTGGCCCTTTAACAATTTGATGTCCCACTTATAAGCACATTGTTCTTTAATGATCCCTGTCTTTTTCCGTTCTGCGTATTATATGTACTATATACTTAGTAAACAATAATAATGCCTCTCAACGTCTATTCTTCAGCGCTGTGTTTTGGATTATCTTTTTCTCTTTAGACATTAGTTGCAGTGCTAGGTTCAGTACAACCAATCATTTCGTCGAGATGTATGGATAGCAAAAGTGTGTAACAAAACGGCCTCAATAGGTCAATGCGAATCAAAATTTTTGCATAATTTTACTGCATTAACCTTCCAAATTGGGTTGTGCAATTAGCCTAGACGTTTTCCATATTTTTCTCCTGTAATTCCAGGTGAGAGAGTATTAATCTCCGGTGATCGGGCTTTGGTCGAAGCAGTATTTCCAGAAGTTCTTCAGCCGATCGAAAGTGCCCCTGGAGCAGCCACTTGGAGTTCGCAGGACAGCAAAAGTGTTCTGCGCTTTCCGCTTAACGGATTTACGAAACTTAACTCATTACAAGCTATTGAGCGGCTACTTAACGCCGGTTTTCAGGTATGTCTTCTCGTTTATACCTTCATTTTCAGGCGTCGAGTACATTGTTTGCCCAATGATAGTCGTAGAGCTCCGTTGACGTAGCGTTACGACACCCTCAACTTACTTCGACATCATCTTTTATTATAGTCTTTCAATTGTCCAATTGGCTTGTTTCGATTGTTAAAGTATGCTAACAGAGACGAATATTTTTTTCGGTGATCAAAATGGCTAGGGTCACATTTCCTCTGCAAAAAATTAATATTGTAGAAAACAAGGTTTATACTTCCTTTAACAACTTGAGCTTAGAAACGTTTGTTTCTTCTTCATTATTCCACTAACAGGAATTATGTAAGGCACTTAAAATCAGATTTAATTAAATCGATGATGATCTCATCTGTAACAAGACATGTCATTTTTATGGCGTTTATATCCCCTTTTTTTTTTTTCTTTTTCCAGTTGATCTCTTCTACGGCTGGCGGCAACAGTGTAGACGGAACGCAGTTCGCTGAGCATATACACCTTTTCGGACGGCGAAATGAACAACCTCTATCGCCTCGGAGCAGCCCCGTTAAAGCAGAGTGATCTACCTTTTTGAGTTGATATTGCGCGCAAACGCGAACCTTGCTATTATCACTTTATGAGCCTGGAAAGGCCAGCTAAGAGTAAACGGACGGTGCAAAGGTTTGGAATGAGAGTAGTAGCTTTTGCCCTAACATCAATACCAAACCACTCTTATAGTTTACCGAACCGCTGCTGTTAAATGGATTTGACATAATAAAATAAGCCAAGATCAGTCCATAAAATGCTAGCGGTATTATGAACGACAGTTTGATTGCATCATCTTCAATATATATATATATATATATATATATATATATAGCTTGAAAAATTGTTCTGTAGTGTTCGTAGGACGTGAAAAATATGCCTAAACTATAACCATGTATTGCTCAATGGCCTGCGAAGACTACGTAGATCATTCAAATTCAAAGACAGCAAATTTGTGAGTTGTACCTTTTAAAAGAAGTTGAGTATTTTCTTCGTTCTGTAATATATCATAGGTTATTTTTATTGTTTATGTGAGGTTTCGGGAACAGTCTGTGTCTGGCTGCAGAATAGAATTCCAATAGATTGATATGGTTTTAGTAAAAGATTTCTACCCTCGACGCTACGCCTTCGATCTTGATTTGTCCTGTAGAACAACTACTGAGCTAATTGTCTTAACAAAGATCATGATAGAATGTAGACCGTTTTCTTTTAGAATATCACCCGTACTGCAGCAAGGAGCACTAAAATCAAATACCAAACCACCTTGCACCATCTACTTTATTGAGTTGAATTCAAGTTAACGTCTTTAGATATTAAGAGGGTACCGTTGAAGGCTGCGGGAGGGTCTTTAGGAATCATTGCATAATATCTTTTAGGTTCTGTTGTTCCCTTTCGGTGTGAGTCCCCTTCGCTGTACATAAACATCTACCTGTCAAGCGGCAAGAACGTTCTACTTATAGGACAAATACGGGGGCAATCATCGTAAATTAGGCGCTCCCCTTAATAGATCGTGCAAGTGCCACGCTGCAATATGGTGAATTTGACTGTGAATGCTAAATTATTACGAGGCAAAAACAAATGTTTATAGTTTAATCAATTAATTAAATGATTAAAACAAGTGGGTCTGAATTAGGCGAATGCGTGGCTTAAGTTTGGTGTGTTAGGATAAGAGTTTAGGTCAGTGATATTAATTCACAACATTAACTACAATTAAAAAGATTATATATATATATATATATATATATATTGAACACAAATCCTGAGTCATCATCAGTGCACACGGATGTCAAGCTGCCCAGCTGTTAGTTTGTAATAAAACAACTAGGTATAGGCGAAACGTAAATTCTAACAATAGTGCTGATTATACGCATTAAAGCTATCAACGAAACTGTCCAGCACCATAATGCTATGTAAATATATATAATTAAATAAAAAGAGTCAAGGGACTCCCGACTTGAACGAGAGCACACAGAGACGTTTCCAAATCTTTTTAGGTTAGTTACCGAACACTTTTGTACCTATGAAATTGGTAGCTGCTCTCACCGTGCGTGCAAAAAAAAAAATGATCGAATGCGCCAACTCCGCTGTTCGTCAACCTCGAAACGCCACAGTTAGGCAGTGGGCAAAAAGCACTCAAAGAACCCCGAAACATTTCGAATGGTATTAAGTTTGGCCAAACAGTGAGAAAGGTTTATTTTTAACACATGACTGCACCAGCCCCCTTCTACAACTACGCTATAGATTCAAAAACGCTAGCGACGAAACGGGCGGATGATTATCGCTGCACATTATGCACGTCTTATTATTATTATGTATGTCCAAATCTCATTGTTTTCAAGCTATATCGACAGCGTATTATCGGTCCACTTTACAACAACACTCTTTGGTCTTTCGATTCTGGGCCTGAAGCGCCTCAGAGCTTCCGGCATTGAAACTTATGGGTGCTACTACTAACGGCGCTACTAGGTGCGCATGCTCGATCTTTTACCTTCGTAGACGTCTTTCTTGTACATGCGGTATTATATATAGTAGCACGTTCGAATGTCCGCTGTGTAACCACAATTACTTTTCAGTAATCCTGCTATATAGTCATTTTGCATATTTTATCTACTATTTATTGAAAAAAAATTGACGCTTTGGTTTCAATAGACATTTTATATAATTATTATTACCTCCATTCACACATCTTCACCGTTGTAACAACAATAGTTCCGTTAAATTTCAGATAAACGATGAGAATACCTTTCTCTCTCCCTTATATATGTATATATACTAATCATAAGAATTTCTGTTAACTTTCGGTATTTGTTTGTGCAGCGCTGATCCTCAGCTGCTGTACGAAACTGAGCTCTACTTACTTCCTCACACTCTAGTAATTTTTTTTTTTTATATATGCATAGTCATTTTGCAGGTTTGTCATAATACAGTTCATTTCCTCTAATATTTATATCGATGAATAAAGACAAACTCCATTTTATGCTTGGGGCGAAATGTCTCGTAAAAAACTTCGTCAGTTCATATTTATATTTTTTTGGGTTCGGGTCCATTTCACATGCCGCTAGCAAAATTGCTTCCAGCAGATCTGCGTTTGCTCAGATAAACGTACAAGGCACTCTGTTTAACTCTAAGCAACTAGTACAAATTTGGGTCGTGTGCGTTTCCTTCAGTTATACAATTGGTATCGGACAATTATCAATAATCTGCAAACATCTGCCAGCGTATGGAACCTGTTGCATTGTCTCCAATGCTTTATTAGACTTCTCATTGGATTTTTTTCACTGACGCCAAACGGTGAAATGTAACAGCCACAGGGCTCACCGATTACCGATCATCGTACGACCGACGGCATATCACGCACGCGTACTTTCACCCGCTTAACGCTTCCCGTTCGATCGATCCATACGCCGCCTTTATTACGTGTTACAACATTAGCTTCTATCGATCCCTTTCTGCTCAAATATATATATATATATATATATATATATATATATATAAAGACAACCTTGTATTATCTTTCATATTCAGGTACAACATACGAAAACCTATACTTAAGCACACACAGTTACAAATACACAGAAACGCACGTTTGTCTTTAGCGAGATGTTGCCGATGACCAAAAACGGTTATTTTGGCCAGAGGAGCTACTTCACCAAGCGATCATACGGTACACATGCCGGCGTCAGTTGGATCTGAGAACGTGGTCTACGTAGTTTCTAAGCCTTTGCACAACCTGCATACATACTAGGCCTGGTATACAAGAGTACAATATACTATTGATAAATGGTAATCGAGGCAGTGACAAAAAGCACCTATTGTGAATGGCGATAGAAGGTCTAAGACATCAATAACTGTGTACGTGTTTCTGGATCAGTCAGTCATATTTCTGGCGCTATTTCCTATTCTATATCCACCGCGATGATATCCTGTCCTGTCCTATCTAGGTCCTAGTTCTATTCATTATGTAGTGCAAAGAAATAATTGTTTTTCCTCTCAACTCTCCGTAGGAGCCTCGGATAAGCTATTGCTAATAATACATCTGACTATGTTTTTGTGTTATTACATATTTCCTTGTTGTGATGTGTCGCTTCCACATCAATTATGATATAAGGCTGGATTTAGTTCCGAGGTTAAATACAAACCGTAATCACTATTCTTATGATGAACGTAGTTCGCGTCATTTTGATCCCGTTCGTTCCTCTCATCCAACGCGAGACACGTCCGAGTGAAACGTCTCATCGTTTGTGACATTTAGAAAAAATTTCAGGTACATCCTTCAGGGGTCAACCGAGAAATCAGTCATCCGTATAGAAACGCTACTTAACAGCCACACAAAACTAGCACCCATTATCATTATACAAATACCCAGATAAGTTCTTGCCGACCATCAGTGACGTTACGTATAGATTTCGGCGCTTTAATTGTGTATCACAACAGGCTTGCAAAGGTAGATTTTCACACAACTGGTAGAGACAAATCGTGCTCGTCCAAATGACTATGCGATTATCGGGTGGAACGTCCTCACTACTACCACGCTCGTGTTCGCTGTTGTTTCACTTTATCATTTCGATGTTACCAATCTGTTTGGTTGTTTTAGTTATCGGTTAGACTGGTGTTCTGCACAATGCTGATTTAGACTACGAAGTTTCTTATACAAACACGCCAAGTTAAAGACCACATCGAAGACGTTGAGGGATCCTATTTTTTTAGGGCGTAGTGCTACCCCCAGAGCTATAGAGCTGTTGTATGAAGCGATTAGCTTGTCCGAGATCAATACCAACCCTATGGGCAATTGCCTGCGCTCTGGCAAGTTCTTCTCGCTCGCGTAAGAACCAATCTGAGCCATCAACGACGGCCAATGCCTGAGGATCAGAGCAGGTTCGACCACTGAGTGCCCGAACGTAGGCCTCACGCCGTCCGCTCCACTCGTGAAGTTCACTCAACGTCACCCTGTTTCACACACAGAAACACAATGAAAGCATACAGAATTATGAACACTTATATAAGTCATGTCAAAAAGCCTACATGAAACTATCTCATGCTAGCACTCAAATCTGCTTTCCGTGGCAGCCAGCAGCGTACATATATATGTAATGTTGTTTTATTACAAAAAATGTAATTGCTTTCGAGGCTTTAAATTCTTATATTTGATATGAAAATGGTGCATCTTACCGAAAGATGCTTGCTGCGTATAGGCGTCCCTCTTTCTGGGCATAGTCGGTGGCTTCAAGGCGAAAGTTCAGTAACTCGCGGAGGGCGTCGCCCGAGAGAATTGACGTTCTACCATTACGTAACTTCAAAAAGTGGTCTCGACATTCAAGCCACCTCGACAGGCACCTAGAGAGAGAGAGAGAGAGAGAGAGAGAGCAACACAAAACTATTAATAAGGATGACGTCTGTACCACGCAATGGATAAGCATCATGCGAACGCTTCTAAAGAATGAGCGCGTAATACATAAACAACTACGCTGTTATACATTTTTCATAAAACAAAGCAAAATAACGATTAACCTCATTGTGATGCCAAGTTCCCTCGCAGTCTCAATCTGTGCCAGAGACAGTGTCATCGTCTTGTTGTTCAGTTCCTTAACTTCAACGTCATTCGCTGTCCCGATCTTTGCAATCTGGTTCTCCTTGATGTGGCCATTGCCATTGACGAAAGTCAGAGACGAATCTTTCGAAGTCGAAAATGAGGCATCATTGTTGTTCGAATCCGTCTGATTGTCCATACTGTTATTATTGCCGTTTATACTCGAACACTGTGACGGCATTGGCTGATCATCCTCCATCGACTCGAGCTGATCGCCCATCGTAGCCGGGATCCCGTACGCCAAGGGCGATCCAGACGGCGAGCCATGACGCACCGCGTTTTTGAAGGGCGACCGCGAAACTGAATGAAGTGAGTTTCCATTGCTGGGAAACCTGAAGGTATGGGACTCAAATGCAGCGCCTCCGCTTCGACGTGTCTGAATAGCGACCAACAAGTAACACGTAACGACTCGTTAGATAAGTAGATCTATTGCAGAAAGGCTTTAGAGCACTAATTTAATAAAACCACAAGTTTGTTAACACAGGATATACGCTAATCAAGCTGAAAATTACATGCAGTTTAATCGTGCCAAAATAAAGCAAGCAATCTTTTTCATACAACATGCAGGAAATATCAAATAATAATCATACAAATAATAGTAACTTATGTAGTGATGTTACAGTGTCACTAGTAATCACAAACCAGGCCGTACTTTTGTAATTAACCTGATATAACCAGCACATATGTGCGGAACGTAAGATAATTTGTCAATCATTTTTTTCGGGTACATAATCTTTTTTGAGAATCTTGCTCATCATGTCTAGCTGCTGATTGTTCAATGTTCAGCTCAATGAGTATTTCACCCCTCGCATATCACACGTCTTTAGTGGCTACGTTCCATCGTTCAGCCGTTTGGGAAGGGATTGTTACTGGCGATCTAACCGCACAACCAATTATATATGCTAACGTTGATCACGGTGGTTGTAATGGTGGCACAGCGCAGTTAAGTAAGACCACCCCAAGCAATATCAGGTGGCGGCTGGGGTTTGTTTGGGCACCCTGTTTCACCGCAGCAACGTCGCTCCGTAACTCTCTTACCCTGCTGGAAGGGGGTGCCATCACCGCTGTGGCTAACGACGTCGGAGACGACGACGTCGTGGCCACGTTAGTCACAGTGTTGGTCTGCTGGGCAGCACCGACGAGCTCCTCGAGATTGTTGCGGGTTATCCACGTCGAAACAGTTGTACGAGGGATGTTGAATTGGGCAGAGGCAGTCTTACTGCCTTCAGTGAGAGCCACCTTGAGAACCGCCACAACCTTTTCGATCGCCATCTCGCCCGTATCGATTACACGGATACGCGATGACGGCTGCTGAAGTCGATGATACAACATCTGTGCCACGACGTTTCGCCGCCGCAGCAGCGCAGCAGCAGCAGCAGCAGTCGAACGTCGAACGAACCAGCATCGGCATCCATCATGCAATAAGAACATCCAACATGCAACAATATAGTATAAAATAATAGTAATAACAACACCGTTCACTAAACAAATGAAACTATTATCAAGATCAATGCTGATTATGATGTTAAAAATGAAAGAAAAACCAGCGAAAAACTGCTCATAAGTAAAAAGACTTCAGAATCGATAACGCCGACAGAGATATGGACAAAAAGACAACGAATAGCAAGCGCAAATAAAAATAAGTGAGCATGAACAGAAAGAGTGGAAAACGAAAGTGAGTTCGAAATGGCACTATTTTATTATGGTGTTCCCAATTTTTACAAGATTATCCTTTAGAAAATGTTGTCCGACTGGGACATAAATGTGTATTCTTGGCGGGAACGCATATTCTTTCCGTTGCAAGAAAACCAGAATAAACTTTACGTCGTAAATAGGAGGCGGGCCCTTTAAGGCTATCCCTTGGTGGTATTCGAACAGACATGACGAACATGTAAACACAATCTACTTCGGATTTGAGCTTCCGCGGATTACGGTTACAGGATTGGTAACACTTAGAGAAAAAAGCCAGATCGCTTAACCATCTCGCAGAATTACGAGACATTATCTCTGTAAGGGTTCATGGGAATCTTTCTGCAACAAGTTGACTGCAACAAGTTTTTTTTTTTTTTTTTTTTTTTAAGTAAGATATTATTCAAGCCACCACCACCTAGCAATCACGCATGCAGTCATTTTCCAATGAATTAACAGATCGCAACACGAAAATATTATAGATAATCATCATGAAATACGTACATATAGTATTTGTTAGATTGTTATCTAACAAATCTTAAATAGTAGAAAAATTATAATCAATAAAAAGTGCAAGATACACAGCGTAACAATAAATCATGCTTCTCTCTAGCTTGTACCATTCTGGGTTAATTGTCCGAAACGCATTTCACCTAAGCTGATTCGGTTTGCATTTCGCTATAGAAATACCTTAAGTGATCAGTAGGTCCTCATTTTTAAGTTACTTAAATATTTGGCAGTCCTCGGGTTCAGCTTCAATTCACGAGCTTGAAGTATCGGCTCCACAGTTTTATTAAAAACTAGCTTTGTCACATTTTACAGCTAGAACAACAGTTGTCTAGGTAAATGCTAAACGCGCCCTGTAAAAGTCACAATTTGTTCTTAAAATTCTCAAAAGTCTCAGAATTATGAATTGCCCAGCTCAACAGACCTTTTCCAGTTCGTCTGCATCAAGTGGTGGAGACCGATGAATGTCTCGAATTTCCACTTTGCGATCCGCTTTATGCTCTGATCCCGACTGATCATCATCGCTATTTTGCACACGACGTATCTCTTCCTCGGTGAAGAATTGACGCATCCAGCCGATCACCTGATTAGGTGGCACCTAAGCGCAAAACACAAAAAGTCCAACACATGATTATCAAAATCATTGCTAAATAACGGGAACAAACAAGGTCATTTAGATGGTTCACAGATTCAATTTATAGCACTCAAATAAGATCTAGGACACAATGAACGACAGACCTATACATAGTCTTCGTTAAATAGGGACCGCGGAAATAAGGCAGACATCATAACCTGTATGCATTGTAAATAGTAAATCAAATATCATTGCTTTCCTACCTGGAAAGTTTGGCTGGCTCGGGAAAGTGTCTGTTTCCTAGCCATATCGATAACCTTCAGCATAAAGTCGAGGTACTCGCTGTCCTCATCCTCACCGTCATTTGCATCTCCCTGAAGAGAACATGGAACCAAGTACATTATATAATTCTATCCCTCGTGTGACACCAACTGAAATCTATAGCACCATAAATACAAACATATTCATAATTCAGTACTTTCTAGACACCGCAGTGTGTTACGGCTCGTTAAAATCCGTGAAAAAACGGAACTTCCAATCGACCAAAGAATTACGGTAGGGTACGCTTAGTTAGACGATACAGTTTCCGCAGCGTCAACTCTTTGCTAATAGGCTACGAAAAGTAAAACACTGCCTGAAGCCTTACATTGCCTGCAGTGCGTCCATTGGTATTCCCATTTGCCTCGCTATTAGCAGCCGGCACACCCTCGATGGCTAACGGGGGCACACCCGCGCGCACCCATTGAATGACCTGGCCTTCTCGAACGCTGTACTGTCTAGCGGCACGTTCCACCGAAGTGCGTCGTGCCAGATTGATTATTTCCTCAATCTCCTCTCGACTTTTACCTCCTGACTCACCACTGCGACCGCCTTTCGTCATCTTCTTTCTAATACGGTCTATGGCCATCCGACGAATAACGTTCTAAAAGCAGAAAATTTAAGTTTCTTATCTCTACGGGCCATGTCAATACGATGCTTGATTTGCAGCTGAATAGCAGTTCTTCCAAATGATCAATGTAGAAAAAGATTACAAACCTGTGACATGAAGCTATGTACATCGCCGGCACGCATGTTGAAATGTTCGGCTGCTTTCTGCGTCGAGTTCTGGAGAGCAAAGATGACCACTCTGATCTTTTTCTCCACTGTGAGATCGTCCGAAAGAGCCGTTATCTGTTTGACCCTCGGTTCTTTTGATTCTTTCGGGTCCTTAGAATCGTCTTTTGTGGCTAGCTTCAGCGAGATCTTGAGCTTTGGAACTTTGGGAGGCTCGGAGTACCTGCAATTAGTCGCCCGATTTCATGATTTGAACAAACCATGATTTTCGGTAACGGTTTTCCATCTTGTTTAAGCTATATCAAGGCCGACGCTTGATTTGGTTTATCGATTCTGACACGAACACAATAACATTGCATATTTAAGGGCAGAAAATTATATTGAATAGCAAAAAACTTCTAACCAACAAAAAAATTTCCGCTATTTCTATATTTCCGCTAAATATTTGTTTAACAGCATTTTTTTTTACGTTTAAATAGAACACTACAAGCTTGCTTTACAGCTAAAAGTGATGAACATCACTACGCAGCAGGCTCACTTATATCATTATCAAATCATTGGCAACAGGTCTGTAACATGGTTGTTGGACGTATGATTGACCGAATGTTTTTGCACTATGTAACTCACCTGCGATCCTTATCAGCGCCACCTTGAGATGTTTCAGTATCGTCCTTGTCACGGTCCTTTTTTAGGTCTGCCATGAGGCTCTTCCGTTGTGGCATAAATAAACCAGCCTGTTCATGAGCTTTTCGTCTCCATTTGTACAGCACTGAATGCGAAATGTCTGGATAGCGCAGCTCACCCTCAGCCAGTGAGTGCTCCAAGAGGAAATCCCAAACGCTGCGTTTGAACTCTTCGGTGTAAATCACCGTACCTGTCAGAGTAACGAAGAGGACGCACACGTTAGGGTAACCGTGTGTCGAATTGTTTATTCATAGATGTACTTTCGCTACGTGTACTTCAGGCAATTTGCAACTAATCAACATTCATTTCGCTACGGACCCCTAAGCTTAAGTAATTCGTAACTATTCCCAGCTAAAGTTACTGCTGGCTACTAGTTAGGGGTAACACAGTGTTAGAAGCGCAAAACATGCATTCGCTCGTGACATTTTGACAATTAACGACGTTATTGATCGTAGTAAAGATCTCACTAGAGACACAACGGCGTGCTCCATGAATGATGGTGTCGACTTTGCCCTATTTGGGTAAGTTGAGCTGGTTGCTCTCGCTCCTACGTAAATTGAAAAATTTTAGTTATATTATTCTGTAATTTTTTTACTGACCTTTATTATAAGTCAGCTCAAGCTGTCAGTCTTGGGGTTGATGGCGCGATTTTTATTGATTAAAAAGTTTACAGGCAAAACAAGATTCTACATATGTTTTTGTTCAATAATAATAACAATAATATGCGTGCGGAGGACAAAACGACGTGCAACAGGCGTTTTACGCATCCCTTGATCGGAACATCCGTTAATAGGTAAACGACGATAGCACATTGCTACAGGCTTAAGCAGAGGATGAGGGTTTGTCACGAGGACAGAGGCTGAGTAGGGTCGGGCCGCTCTGGAGATTGAGCTGGGTTGCTTCTTTTTTGTTTTTGTGTAGAACGATTCCGATACCTTTCAACTTACCGCTGTCGTATACCATCTTCTTATCGGACTCCTTTAGCTTGTACGGAATAATCTTAGTCCTAGGTTTCTTTGAGGGAGGCTCCTCATCAGGTCCCCCGGCCATCCCGACAGGATCCATGCAGTCACCGTCCATGGCCATCAGAGGAAGCCGAACCAGTCGGACCTGTATAATTAACAACACTGTTGTTAAAACAATTAGTCTATGGCAAAAATGTTTGGCAATGACGGCATAGACAAAATGCATACACAGACTGCAAGCATTGTCGCTGAGCTCGACCGCCCGATGAAGATCTCGCGGTTTATGGCGAACATTTCAACGAGTGTGAATCACCAATGCTTTTAGGATATTATAGACCTTAAGCTTTCTAGCCTTTCGCACGTAACGATCCATCATTATGTTCTGCAACCATCGCTTCGAATGCTTGGCGTGAATCATGGCTAATACAACATAATAAGACCATACTAACCGACGGCTGAAATTCAAGGGCGGCTTCGGCGAGGCGGGAGTGAGTGGCGGCGCTGATGGAACTTGGTGTTAATCCGGTAGACATGGAAGGGCACGGCACCACGTGGATGATGTCCACTGCCCACAAATGGTGCACGAGTGCCGCCCCTAGTATGCCTTTGAATAAAGTTCAACCATCAGACCAGTAGCTTCTGAAAAAAACCGTTACATTGCGATAATGAGAGGATTTCGGACCCCACAGTACACAATGATATAGCTCTGCAACACCTGCTCTGCAACATTGAGCAAGCGTTTATACACTCGACGGTTAGCGCAATGAGACACCTCAAAAAAAAAGCTATCTTGTTAGAAAATCATTCATCAATTGAATGCGATAAGAGAGCAATATGTAACAATATACAACAACAAAAAACTTTTTTTTTTGTTATAGTGTTGTTTATAGCGATTTGATAGTGAGGAACAATTGAGTAAAATCACAAATGACAACATTATTCGTGACATATGATTTCTGTGCTCTTGTATCATTCACAGGTTTTGAAACGGTAATTTTTTATCCATGAGCTAGGCCGTCTTAACCACTATATATGGTAATATGCAACTGTGACAAAGCACTCAACTGGTCTACAAGGTGGCACGACGTCTTTGACAGTATTTTTTTTAGTACTCGTAATGGTTAACTCTACGCTACAAATAGATGAATATCTAAAGACTTACTGCGAATAGATGAAAGGACGCACATAGCAACTTTCTCAATTAACAATATTATTCAATAATAAGGAGTATATACTAGTAGTTGAAAAAAAAAAGTCTTAGGAGAATTTCTTTTAAATGTAAAAAACAAAAAGAACATGGCAAAATTTTCTCTACAGGCGAGAGATTCTCCTTTACAGATACAGTACTCTCAACAGACCTTTATTTAATGCAACATCTATCAAAGTTTTACGATTTTACGGATCAAAATCTTCCGCCTTACAAAAGCGTTACTTTTTTTTTTTTACAATGGTAAAGAATTTGAATGTGTGAGACTAGCGCGCCAGTCATATTATGCTCATTCAGTGCATGTATATACCTAGTGTCTTCTAACAGTACCACAACTTGGACGCAAACTATTTCGCTACAAAACATGACTATTTACTTATTCGACCGCCATTCGATATGGCCGAATTGGTAGCAAACAAAATCAAACTTTAATCAGTACTGAACCGCTAGTTTCTGACCGGCACTATGGCCAACGCCACTACAAGCGCGTCGAACGCAACACGGATCAGCATTAAGACGCAACTCAAATCTTCCTCGTATGTCTTGATGAGATTCGAAAAGGTTGGATCCTAGATATCGAGGTTTATTTGAAGCTAGCGTGAACAACTGTTTCCACGAACAATGTAGCCTCACTCCCCCGTCAGCCTTGTGTTTTTACACTTGGCCTCGATGAGATTTCGTCGAGCACTAATCGAACGCTATAAAGTTTGCAATTACGGTTTGAACACTCCACAAGGCTAGTGCCGACCCATTTAGTTACTGCCGCTAAGCATCGAAAATCAAATTTCCTAAATAACTCCTTGTTCTGACGCACAACGCGTCGTCCTTAGAAAATATCGCTTGCCTAAAAATGCGTGATGAAAACGCTCTGCCAAGTTTAACTGTTCTCGTTTTGAAAAGGTTTTCTGCAGAGCACACGCAGTCGCATTGAAGTTTTCAACTCACCTTTCCTCAGCCGACGATGAAGCCCGGTTAGACCAGAAAAAACTCAGTTCTTGCTACGGTCTCGAATTCCCAGCTCCCACCCCCACAGACGTCCGTGTTCCTGACACTCGGAGCACATACACATACACTCCCACAGCCCCAATGAAGCATCCAACAGCCGGAGCTAAGTTCGCCGAACTTTGTTGTTGTTTAACTACTCGCTGCTGGCCGTCACCGTGGGGCTTCGTCTCCTGGGCACACACATTCACGCTGCCAATCAACCAGCCAGCCAGCCCCAGCAGCAAGACCACCAAGCCACACTACCGCAGCCGCGGTGACTATAGCTAATGAGTTAGTTTCGTCTACGGGATGTTGATTATTGGATGGGGCCTGCCTCTCACCCTTTGCTGGCTGGCTGGCTGGCTGCCTGCCTGTATAGTTCGCTTACTCGCTCCGCTAGTCTCGGCCAGTTAGTGGCGGGTAAATTCGAAATAAACTGGCCAGCCAGTACCTTACTGGCGCCAAATTCAACAGAGATTACAGAAGCGGCGGAACAACTCTAACAGAGATATATGCCATACGCAAGAATTGAAAGATCAATTTATAATAAGGACTATGGTTTTGTACGGAGGGATATTTATTGAGTTCATGGCAAGCGAGACAATGGCTTTTAGCTACAGCGACTTTGAACTGAAGTGTTCGGCAATGTTTTATGCTCTGTGAAATAAGTTTTTCATACACGTTCTAAAAGTGTTTAGTTTTGTTCAAAACACGTTGTTAACTTATGTAAAATATCGAGATTGATAGCAAAATCGAAACCCCCCCCCCCCTTGACACAATGATTTACCGGGTCTTGGTAACACCTTTTTTGGAAATGGAACGCGCTAGAGGTTTGCCTTCCTTACAAAGCTTCTATCGTGCGGTAAGATACAAGCTAAATAAAATAATGTATGTGGACAGTATAGATAAGGATTCACGCGTGCAGGAAACTCAAGCATGAATTGCTTGGAGCTCAATGTAACCAATCAAATGAACGTACTTGTACATTGGATCATTAGAAGCAACATAACGTAATTTCATTAAATCATTTGATGTAAACATAAAAATCTTCAAAATCTAAACTCCAAAGATGAACGCATTATTCAGTCTTAACAGAGTAGCTGCGAGCAGGGGTCGCCCTGTTTGTCTGTGTGCAAGAGTAAAGTCATATTATAGAACTACTCAGCCGATTCTAATTTCCGTTACGTTACGGATCATAAAGCAAAAATGATTCTAGAAGAACGGCTCTAGACAACCCTATTGAGCTTCGTCATATGAAAGCAAATCATTAAGCCTGTTTGTTCTTTGCGTGGAAACACTCGTACTCCATCCACTAATCAGCACTGACTCTGCTGCTAATTAACTAATACCCAAGTAGAACGCCGGTCAGATTGTCCAGAAATCTGTCAGCTACATTGTGCTACTTGACGTATTCCTGCACATGGGTCGGCCGTTTTTGCGGTATGGATCTGTGCTCTGGACGCTCGCGCTGGAATTATTTAGAAAAGCCCAGCGTCAATACTTGAAAGTAGTCAAAACGACTCAAATGACAGGCGGATACACATATCTGTAGCCGTGCCGTAAAACGCATCTTGTTTTGTCTGACAATTACTTCTTTCAACGATATATATCATATATTGTTTCTAACGCAATAACACTTTAGTGCACATTTTCAAAATGTGCTTTTCGGCATCCACCAATACGCCTGTCAATGATGTGTCTCGTGCAGAGCATACTCATTTATACTCCGGAAAAATTACAGGTTGCCACTGGTGGCATTTATATGCCTTCCTGACTACAGGGTTAGTTTTCGATCCACGCGATTCGCGGAAGTTAATAGTCTTGAGTGTAGCCGGGCCAATTCAAACGTAAGGCCTACTCGAAGCCAAGAAAGGATCAATATATATGATGATGGCTCTGTTCGTGTCTTTAATTGTCTTCATATGCTGTGTCATTAAGGGCCGGGTTTTAAGAAAGATAAAATCGGGCCAACCTTACTGAATAGTGTGAGTTAAAAGACTCTGCTAGCAGCCAGACGAGTGGAACCTTGCTGGGCGTTTTCCGTTCGGTAAATTGACGGGGCGGCGTCCTGGCCTGCGATTTGTACTATAGCGGAATTAGGACCACGAAGGGGAGAAAGGGGCATCTAGAAAAAGCTCGTTTCTGTTTTCTGGAAGTTTAGCTGAACCGTATGTTGTGCTGTAGTCGATCATCATAGCGCAAGTGAAGTCGTCACCATTCAGTGGAAGAATATCTATTTTTACCAGATGCTCTGAGCGATCTTGCTTTGAACAACAGGGAAGCGTCGCGTCACACGTTAAGCGTAAATTTATTTTACCCCATTTGATTAAGCACGAATTATTTTTGGGTAAGTGTAAGAAAGCAGCATCTAATGTAATGTAACAAACCTCACTCAATCGCCTTATGATTGCATACGATGATCATCGGTTGTCACATAGAAACAACAACGCAGTTCACTGTTCGAGTAATAATGCTATATTTATATCCGGTGGGGATTCTTTTTTCAATTCTCGACAAACTTCAAAATTTATGCACAGCTGTAAAATGAATATGGGCTTTGGTGTATATGACACAGAGCTTCAAGAGAGCGATTGCCGAAGCCCGCGAAATCGAGTGCGTGTGCGTGCGTTCTTGTGTGTATGTGTATGTGTGCAAATCTCAAGCTAATTTGAATAGACGCGTCTCAGATGATGGTATCAAGTCGTGTGAACAGATGTTAGGAAACACTTCACCAGAACATCATTTATATATATATATATATATATATATAATACATTATGCTTTTCGAGAATCGAAACTGCCGCCGTTTTTGGCAAAGCAACTTCACGCTTCTCAGTTTACAGATCAACGACCTCTGCGCGTTCAGTCGATCGGATATGTTGTGTTTTCAGCGCCACAAGTGTGACATTTTTAGTGTCCAGCACCGGATCAGGTACGGTCAAAAAAATTTAAATTGGGCCTGATCATCTCATCTGTGCAGACGCCATCTTTACGGTTATACTACTACTACTGATAATCTCGTTTCGAAACACCGTCGTATTAGCAGGTAGCTCTTGCAAATGAGAATTTGACGTCAAAATGCCAGAATGGACTGCTGTCGTACGTTTTAGATAGAATAGTAGGCTTTGCTTCAATCGTTAAGCGGTACACGCGGAATTACGCTCCATCCGACGACGTTAAACGCTGCTTGGGAACCTTGAGTAAGAACACCTTTTAAAAATGGCGTAGACATTTCACTGCGTTATTCGCCTAGTTTTAGTAGTTCGAATGGACTGCTAACCAGTATTGCAAAGCAACGTAACATCTTTATATATACATATTGTATATATATATATATATATAGTAATAGTAGCGCTTATATTTTACCAAATCATTGTGTAACGATCGCTTGACATCGAAGACCTATCTGGCCGAGTTTGGGGCGCATAGTAAACGACCATACCTTCAAGGACGTCATTGACGTAACGTTGATGCTGTAACTTTTAGGCCCAGGAAACTAAGAACTACCAGGCTGGTCTGCTTGTCGTGATTGGTGATCTTTTTAGTCGTGTCTTCTGCAGCCAGCAAGTTAAACGATTACGCCTGTAAACATTAGAAGTTCTCCACTAAAACTGATGCAGCGAATTTATCCGAAACACTATTGGCCTGTTGTCATCCTTAACTTCCTGTTATAACCTTGCGACGTTACAGCGTTAGTTAGGCTTATGTTAACATGAGTCTAAACCAGTACAGATTTGAAAGCATATCTGCCATGTCATGCGACTACATGGCCAGCATATGTATCCTGATCACGCCATGTTACTGATTGTAAATTCTTTTTCTCCTAATTAAGGTATCATATTCAGGCTTCAGTTTCTGGAAGGGTTTATATTATTATAACGGCGCGTTTTAGTTTGTAGAATTTCATAAGCAAACAACTTTTCAGATGCTTTGCATATGGTGTCACTTCAAATCTACAGGCTATCAGCCTAGGAAAATAGGCAGTGGTTAAGAGTAAGGTATTGTACCTTACAAGCGTTACATAAATCAAACAATGATTTGTCTATTTGCGAGAATCATTTCCAACTGCAATTTACAGGCGTACGTTCATAGATGCGGAGCAAGTGCACTTTCTTAGCGGATGTCTCCGATAAGCAGAAAGACCGCACAACTGAAGGTTTTGGCAAACTTCGCCAAAAAATAAACAACAGTCTTGCATTTAGTCGAAGTTTAAAAAAAAAGGCGATCGAGGTTCACACGTTCCTCTCCGATAAGAACTGATGGGAGTATTTGAGACGTAAATTGTTCAGCGAGACCATTGACAGAAACACATTATTCAAGATTTTCGTAGATGATTTTCTTTTTCGCAGCCGACAGCAAAAAAAAGCATTGTCTCATAACGCTGAAGGAGGTGGGTTACTAATCAGGTTAGGAAAAGTCAATCATTTAAAACGAAACTGGTGAACAGCTGGTTATCTTTCGAAGAAGAGCCATGATCCTGTTTGGCTGCTTTTATATAAATAAGCAGAGAGAAATTAAATATTTTTCTCCGCCAACCTAAATATCGTTAGCATTCTGTTTCTTATACAGTGCCCCTTTCTAGTCCCACCTCGCCTTGTTCGATATAGCTCCCAAGATAGTGGTCATATAATCGAGAGCAACTACTACACGATACAATTTGCTTTGGAAAATGCAGCCTCTAACAGGCGAAGGTATAATAGCTTAACAACAGTCGTTCAAACATTCGAAAAATTGCAGAGATACCAAGTTGGACTTTTCGAAATATAGTCAGGAAAACATTTCGTCGTGTCCACTTGTTAGTATTATAAACCAAGTTTCTGCTATTAGATTTTACCTCTATCATAACATGGTCTTGCTATGAAAAATGTGGTCAAATGGCGTGTCGGTATGTTTATATAGTTGGAAATCCGACTTGGGATTAAAACAGGTAGGTATAAATTCAGTGGGCACCGCAGTTAGAAAGCGCTGGATAAAGTATTTGCTTGTTAGTGTGGCAGTACATATAGGTGTGTTGAAAACCGTGTCCGCAAATAGGGTTAAATTAATGTACGTACTTTGATCTTTCTCCTGGAGGTTATTAAAGTGCTCCTGGAAAAAAAGCAGTTTTTGACCCGAAAGAAAATGTCTAGAGAAAACAGCGCCTTGTATATGTAACAGAGCCTTCGCTTAGCTTTCACCTACGACAGACACTCGGCAGTCCGATATAAACCCGAAAGTGAATAGCCACGAACGATCTTATATCCGTACTTTTCTGAGGTTGTCCGCTCTAAAGCATTCATATTACGAAAGCGTCGCTTGCGGTACACGATCGCGTGGAGCGTCTTACATCAGGTTCATCAAGGTTCCTGCAGAATTTATTACAAAATCATTGCGATCTCTAACAGGCCCCAGTTGGCGCAAGCAACATTCAGTGGTAACATTCAAAATGCTAATTTGATGGCGTTAGTTTAAGCTGAAAAAGAACAAGACACCATGATGGCTTCTACGGACGGTTTCTTCTCGAGTTTGCCATTTTCCTGTACGACTGACAATAGCGCGAAGCAATTTTATTTGTCCCTGCTGAAAAATCTTAGTGGTGGTGGTGGTGGTGGTGGTGATCATATCGCAAAAATCGTAATATCGAGACGATAAGCATTCAAGATCTCATTCATGTACATTTTGGGCTGTAGACATTCTTGTTGTTATTTAAACATTTTTATTACATTGTTATAGTTTGTTTCCCTGTGCATAAAGCAATGTTAACCCAGAACTGGTCCTTCCCGATATTTAACTTAGATTGGGGTTACTATAATAGAAAACAGAGCGTAGTTGCTTGCACGGTTAAGCCTTTGGCTGAGAAAGGCAGGGGTCGTTGTCTCAAGCGCCACCAGTGACAAATTACACGATAAGCGGGATAAAATGAAGAAAACAACACTTATTAAAGCTCGTACCAAAATCATGGGTGCGTAATTTAAGCCATCCCCTGTACGACGGTATATGCCACACTACTTGGTGGCATGACAACATGTCGGCTGCTGGACCATGATAGATAAGCAGCTGTTTATCACCTATGCAAATATGTACAGGATTGTCCGATTAGTTAAATATACCAATATTTATATTCGTACATACATATAGAGAAGGGAGATGCTAACTGTTCGGTGACTGGCAGCCAGCCGTGTTATGCAGGCGGATCAAAGACTTCTATTTAGTTCCAGTATTTATATGCTAGTTTTTATTAAGGCTATATACAGATTCGCTTGAATCATTATGTCTCGAACGATAAAATACCTGATGGTAATATTCAGCAAGTGAACAAGTCCCCTTGGTTCTTTGTCTCTTGCTGCTGCTGCTGCTCTTGCAGTAACGAGGCCCATTGCACAGGTGGCTTTGGTGCATTTGCGCCGGCGCGTCTGCGCTGCGCGCCCATTCGTTCCTTATATCGATCAGAATGGTGGAATAGGGCGTCTGCTTGGTGTGAGTGTGGTCTGACTAAACCGTAGCCAGTCACGACCCGAGACTTCGCCAGAGCCTTTTGGGCCTCGGAAAGGGGACGAGATCGGTGGCGGGTCAGGGACAGCTTGCAAGCTCCCAGCAACCGCCGCTTTTCGTGTGTATGGCAATGCCAAAGGGAGAAACCGACGCCAGATGAGTGTACGCCAAAGCGCTCATGTGCGGCTACAGCAGCGATAGTGGTGAAAACGTTGGCTATATAGTTGTGCGGGGAGCGAACGACAGGAATAAGAGGTGCTGGAGACGAAAGAGGAGGAGGAGCGGTTCAGTCTTAATTCCAATCTACACATCAGCAGCGATCCGAATGGCTGGCTGGCGGGCAGGCAGGCGGGCGGACGGTCGATCTGCGGGTCGGTCGGTCGGTTGATGGTTGCAAGCGGGGACGAAGCACAGAAAGGACGGATTCAGAGGGGATGAGCTGGGGTATGAGGAGTAGAGGGACGCGTGGCGGCGAAGGTGCGCTAGCGATGGCAGCATTAATGAAGGTTGAGGTCCAACCAGCTGACTGACTAAAGAGTCGGGCACAAGGGAGTCAGTACGAACGAAAAGGATCGTGACTATAGACCCGGCCATCGGCAGTGTGCCGAGCCATTGAGCGTCTACCCCCCAATCCTCCTTCTACCCAACGATTCCAGTTGTTTTTCCATCCCCGGTTCCGACTACAGCAGGTTAACCTCGTATTACCTTTGTCGACCAACCTCCTGAATGCGATAAGACAGCTTGGAACCACGACGATTATGGAGAGTCGAGCGTCGTTTTGGTAGCAGTAATAATAAGCTTATATATGCTTAAAATTTTCGGAAATGCGGCTGATGATGAACTTCGTCGCAGTCTCGCTGAAGATCTGCTCTGTCGACATAGTTGACTCCTTCTTCATTTCCTAATGTCCTTAAGTATATAGGCGTAATCGATTTGATTTTATTCGGGTTGTTCTAGTTTCGCCATCATCGCTAAGAGCTAGCCATCGTAGTGAAGTTCTACAGAAACTCTTATTCTACCGAGGAGAAATTAGTGCGAGCAACACGGAAACAAGGGTTAGAAACCGTGCTTAATCCGCTGTATTCTATATGTATAACCGAAAATGGGTTAGAACTAAGTTTTACTATTTATGATCTCGTAGTTCAAAAGAGTCTCGTTAAAAGCGTTTTGGAAAAATCACTGTCGCTAGCTGACGGCGAGGGTCAGCAACGAATCTTCCTCCAGGAAGCTCGAACCTTATTCGGTCTATTTTTACCTTTATAAAGATTATGATTCCAACATCGCCTCACCCCTTGCTAAACGCATTTTAGGGCCAGTTGTTGTATGCAGTTGTTGCAGCCTCGGTCCGCTTTTTTGCTTAGGAGTGTTTTCTCTTTATGGTGCAGCTTTTTGCATGAATGGTGCCATAACCTGGTATCTGCGCAATCGGCGGTAGACGCGATTGTCGATAGCTTGGTTCGCGAGACAGGCGAGATAGGCTGCATCTCCCTGTTCAGGCCTGGCTACAGTTTCAGCCAGCTTGTGCCTAAGAAGGCCAGACGAACATTCAGCCAACCGGCGAGGCAGCTAGGTTGATCTATGCGATGCGGCTGATCACGCCGGGGCGGCGGCGGCGGCGGCGGCGGCGGCGGCGGCGGCAGCAGCAGCAGCAGCAGCAGGCACAATGTCGACGCAGCAACACTTCGATGGTACAGCCAGCTCGAGATGTCGGTGGAGCAGTGAACGCGGCATGCGTTGGCTTCGAACTGCGGCGCGATGTGCGAGTCAGTTATCGGCTACTGTTACTGCTGTCGTGCGGAATAGAGGCACGCCGTCGCCAATCTGCGACAACATCGGAGAAGCTGGTCTACAGTGTAGGATCGAGAAGAACGCTTTGATGGCGGTCGAGTGCCACAGTCAAAACGAGTAGCAGTAGACATTGTAGGCGAGCCGAACCGATCGAGGCGGCCAGCTCGCAAGCAAGCACTCGACGGCCGGCCAATGGCGATCGGGCAGACTGTGACTGCCTGCCCGGTGCTCAGCGCGGTTAGTGTTAACGCTAGTGGGCGCGCCAAGACTGCTGTTGCGGAGCTGCTCTAGCTCGCGAAGCAGCGAGCAGCCAGCCGGCAACGAACGAAAGTAGCAAAGGACTTGAACCAAGCAACCAAGATTGGAAACGAGCGGCAGCAGCAGTAAAGCGACAGCACCTCTCAGCCTCCTGCGCCCTCTCGGCCGCTCGTTCTGTTTGTCTGTCTATCGCTGCTGCCGCCTTTATTGCCTTTGCTGGGCCTATTGGCTGTAGTCGGGCTTCTCTGACAGGGCTCGCCAGCTTGTCTGCTCTGAGTCGCTGGATCGTTGAGCCAGCAGAGACAGCCAAGTCTCTGCTTCTGCTGTTCTATTTCGGCACTGATGGCCGCCCGTACGATGGATAGGCTCTTCTCTCTAGAGAAGGCTGCGCCCCCTTCTCTTCGACTGCAACAACGATCAGCAGCAGCAGCAGCAGCAATACAACCAGCAACACTCAGCGCCACCATCGACTCCACTGCGCCACACTATAGCCTCTCTCAACCACCATCACCGCCGCCGCCTCCGGCATCACCTCCCTCCAACATCATCAGACACAGCAGCAATAGAAGGGAGCACGGTGTACCGCTGGCTGTACCTCCAGCAGCAGCAGCAGCAGCGGCGGCGGTGGTGGCGGCAGCACCACCGCGTTTGAGCAGTAGTACAAGTAGTTGAAACAGTAGTGTGTGCGAGTGGGGGCCCAATCGATGACGCTCTCGTAGGCTCCGCGTCACTCCGCTGACTGACTGGCGAGCAGCAGCAGCAGCAGCAGCAGCAGCGGCAGCAGCCGCAGGCAAAGGCCGACAACAACTGATCTCAGTGGTGCGGAGTCGTCGGGCAGTGGCAGCGGTGGTCAGTTGGCAGAGTCGCGGCGACGTGCATGTTAACGTGCTTGATGTGAAGTGATGACAACAGCTGTCGTAGTGTGATGTAGCGGTGATGTGTTTGTGAATGTGTATTGCAATACGTTGATGCTCGCTATGAAGACGAGCAGCGCCGGTGAAGACCTCGGCGGAGGGCCTGCACAGGCTAGCGACGGGCGGGACGTGAGCAAAGGCTAACGGAGAACGCTCATTCACGTGTTTCAGCCTTATGACAACTATGTGAAATGTTCGTACAGGCGATATGGATCAAAATTTAGATGGTGTCGTTACTTGCAGGTTCGTCGTCAACCAGCCAAAGCCGTTTGCAAGTCAAGACGAGCTGAGTCATCGGCGGTCGAATGAGGCCAGGGGCTGTAACCATCGCAGCGTCCTCCTCCTCAACAAAACCAGCGGTAACTCGTAACGAACTTAAACGAATATCGTTACGTCTCAAACAGGGAGTTCTTAACCTTGCGACGTCAATGAAGTACCATTTGAAGGATTCGCGCAAAACAAGTATGACAGGTAAGCTAGGGAATAACATAACAGTTTATAGTGTCAGGGCCCTACAGTAAGTGTCACTTCAATTCGATCGTATGCTGCTAAGTCAATCCCAATCAGGTACTCAAATTTTACTTTTTCGATGGTCAAAATTGGCGCTAAAGATTAACACCTTTTACAAACGATTGTCTGCTAATGTCACCTCATAAACAACGAATCTGTGACTATATTTGGCATCTGTCAGCGAAATACTTCGGTGTAGAAGAATGACAACTTTTGTTAAATATTCGGATGAAGTCAGAGGAACTGGATGAAGGTGCGCAGTGTAACCGATGTGATTTAGCCTCATTCATCTGATGCGATGAAGTAGAATAACGGTCGGGGTTCTATAGCGCCCAAAACGCTGCACTCGATGACAACTTATCAGTGCGAGCATTGCCTATGGATTGTCACGTCGCATTGTCTAATTTTGCCTGAACAGAGACCATTCATATTTATCTTCTTTGGTCTTTAGCTGCCTCCACAAATCTCCGTTTGTTAGCCGCTGAAATGATCGTGTCGATCATACGACCACGAGAGGTATCGAGATCGTACGTTTTGTTTCGAAGAGATTGCTATATCTCAGCCGTGACTGAGGCCGTGCTTACAGAGCAAAATGGTACTGCGAGATCCTCTTTTCT
>NW_019213468.1:0-96137 GCF_002532875.2 Varroa jacobsoni
GGTAAATAACTTACGTATCCTATTGTCGTCGGTAGCTCGAATGTGGGCAATTCCATCATTTACGGTGCGTTACCGAGAGCATACATCAGCCACGTATTACCGGCCTCATGAGACGCCCAACTAATCGCTACGGCTCTGACTCTACAATGAAGCGCTATAATTTACCAGGTTCCTTGCATTAGCTGTATATTACCTGCCCTCAGCGTATTCTGTTTGTCGATATGAATTTTCAGGACGGTAACTGGTCGACTCCTTACTGTGACTTTCTGTTCTAGGTACTCGTGTAAATAATGGCTAACATACATTCGACGCTGGTTCTGTCGTAGCGCCCGTACGCTGCCTTTATCATCGTACCGTCTCGAAAATGAGTGCATCGCTCACCTCATCAGCTTGCGCAGACATCCTCTGCTTCGTCTGCTACCGAGCAGCCTTCACTTCGCGTCCAGTCACGCTGTAGCTTCATTCATCCAACATGCACACTTGCACACATCGCAACGGGGGTAGCGCATCTCAAACCCCAAGGGGACCGGCTACTAGCTACGTAGCCCATGGGGGAAATTTGATATTAAACAAAAATTGATCCATGCCGTTTGCAACTGCACCTTATTCCTCCATAGTGGCACCTTCCTGTTGCTTCTTTAACGAACCCAGAAGCCGTTAATAGCAATTGCAGCCGATGAACGGAGACTGCAGACGACAGGGAAGCGGCTCGATATGTAAATAATAAAAGCCTGGTTTAAGGTCGAGTTTACAGAATAACGTTTTATAGAAACTATGCCATTTTTAAGCAGATTTATGTCGTTCAATACTGCCCCCGTGTAGATGCCGGGTCCGCTCGAATATCCAAATCAATTTACTGCGTACGCCTAGAATATGTGATTCATAAATATTGTTAAGTTGTACACAAACATCCCGGATGAAACTGGACTAAGGAAAGTGGGCTCGGTCGGGGCAAAGCAATTTAGAAGTGGTGATTTCGCCTGTCAACTTTCTAGTCCGACCTAGGATACAGAAACTTGTTCCGCAATGCCTTATTAAAACATACTAGTTACAGTTGCCTAATACGGTCTTCGTCAAATGCTCTAGTTGTACTCATTACTTTCGATAACATTAAGATTTTAGTGTTATGGTCCATATTTTTTTTTGGATATATAATCATGAAGCTTGTTAAATAAATAACGTTAGAAATGAGATGAATGATTATTGATTCGTGTGTATTTATTGATTGTTAAATATATAATAAAGCTATTTCACTTAGCATCAAGTGTAGTTGGTAGCGCAGAACGTATGCTTCCGCAGGAAACGCGGAGCAGATGACAAAGCAACCTTGTATTATTAATTGAATCGTATTGCAAGCATTGTTTTGTGTCTAGCAAAATACCTTATAATTGAGGTTAGGGGGTCTAGCCGTCGGAACAGATGGCAAGACTTTATAAAGTCTCTATACCTTATTCCACTCGCGCTTTCAATTACGCATGTGACTTCATTCGGACGATGCACGAGCACGGAACGCTTGCTTTCAAAAGACGGTCCCGGTTGACTCTTGTACAATCGAATACCACAGCAGGCTTTTAGTGTGAAACAATAGAGAGTAACTTTACTCCTGTTTATCACCTGGACAGTTATGCATCTGGGTAGAAATTTCACAAAAGAAAGTCCTGTGTTTCCTGGGCGCCTTCAAATTCGTTAGCTGGAAAACGTTATCATTTGGGCCATCGCGCCCAACGAGCCTGGGCGTCAGGCGTTATCAAAATAAAATCTTACGACCACACGATTTTGGTTCCGGATGTATTGTACGCAGGTCCGTAATCATTGATTGCTCTCTTTTGCTTCTCGAGGAGTTCGATAGCTGTATGAATCGCGAACAGCACCTCAAAATAAGAAAAGCCGTCGGGCTAAAACGGAAGGCTGAGCCTATGGGCGAAACAGGATGAACGCATGTTCTTGTCCGAAATTTATGTAGTAGTTGTAAACAACACAAAGGAATCTCAAGAGGGCCTAGAGCAGACGCCGCGAGGACCATAAAGGCCGTCGCAGCAAACACTATAAGGCTTGATTTCGTCGCGTTTCTCTATCAGCAGTTGTCCCTGAGGTGCGTGCGGTGTGTCTGTTTTCTGTACCGTCACTGTAAACGAGCCGATCATTTCGACCAGAGCCTGCATTTTACTTCGCATTGAAGGTCGACAGTTTCCAACGTCTGTCCAGTAGTTCGTGAGGGCAAGGGGTGCCCGATATCAATTCTGTTGTGACTTCATTTCTACTAATTCTCGATTTTATTATCGTGTTTATCTGCTTCTAGTTGAATGTATCGTTAAACGTATATATCGTGTTTAAATTCTGTTTGAGTATTTAATGTTTTAATTTTTGCTTGTTCGGACAGCGGCATCATAGCAACGTAAAATATTGTACGAAGATACACAATCGAATGGTTCGTTAATTTTCAACTCATTAGGAAATTACCGTGATAAGGACGAGGTCAGAAGCACCAATTGGGCATCCGGTTCTAAAAAACTAACCTGTTTCTTACAAGGTGGACCGCTCATTGTCGAACATCAAACTATTTCAACACGTACATACAGCTTATGTTAAGTTCTATCTATTCATTAGTTCACGTTAGTAACTATTCGTCCTTCAAACGAGTTCTTTTGCTGCGTTATCACTCGGTAAACCCGACACGTATACTCACATAGCCTTCGGTCCGTGTTGTTGCGTCAGAAATCTTGTCAACCATATATGTAAATTCATAAGCAATTTCCATATTGTGAGGTTATGTATGCACCGTCCGCTTGTAGGAACAGATTAGCAACGAATGGCAGAAAGAGAACATAGGACAATGATCATCAATGCTCTTGACAGAACCGCATATAATGATGACTATCACATTCGTAGCGTAGATTCGATCATGGCTCGGTTACGCCGTCGTTATCGCTGTCAGCAAGTAAAGCTTTGAAGCTCAAAGTTTGCTATCGACAAGGAGACATCGTGACAAGAGTTGATGCTTGAGATAAAAGTTGCATACAACTGTGTGTCCGTACAACCATGTTTACAGCCTATTGGATAACAAGTGTTTGTTACTAGAATAAGTTTGCGCCCCTGTTTATCGTGACTGCTCGTTTCTCAGATAGCAGAAACACGGATTCTGCTCATGCGGATCTGCGTTACTCGACGTAGGATGAATCGATAGATGCTTGATTCTCGGCTTTCGATGCATGTACAGACCGGGAAACCGTCGAATGGACGGCTTTCTTTTTGAACTTGCACTAACCATCGAAGCTACTCACTACGAAGTGATTATATACCTATTTTCCGCTGTGTTCAAGATGAGAGCGCTTCGGTTATCTTCAACCGCAAAACAAATATTCTATCTACATAAAGCTTTCCCCTGTTGACTCAGCAGCAGGCTCCACTTCTGGTCGTGTCCTTCGATCGACTCCTACAGGTATCAGCTTTGCAATCACAACTCCTCCGTAACTTTACTTGGTTTGCCGTGACCCCTCAGCCATATAACATACATAAGTAACATTGCTAGTTGGCGTAGCCTATGGTTAGAATTAGGCATATCTTATCGTCTTCATATCCCTAATTGTCGTTCCTAATAAACGGAAACCTTTCTGGCAAATGCTTCCGTAGTAGTCTAGCCAGCCGCGATCTCAGAATTCAACCTCACAACAATACGAACGCCCTTTTAACAAGTATATGTTTGCCATATTATTAGACCCAATTTTAAATTTGAATTCACCAAGGCGGAGGGGCATCGTAATAGCACTGTTTGTAGTCACTGTATACTCCCTAACAATTTACTAATATGTTGTTTCACTGGAGATTTTTTTACACATCATATTTACGTTTACCTTAACTCGTCCTACCTGAGTACTTACCGGATACTGAACATTCTACAATCAATTTTGCGCTTTTCCAACCTAGCTGTACGTCAGTATTACTCTGCTGAAATCAATTCGTCAATACGAGAGATGTTTATCTATGAACGATATAGTCTTGTGCCTTCAAGAAAATACTTGTGCTGCATTCACGACCATTCGTGATCAGCCGCTATTGTCAATCAGCTTGTTGTTATTATTGCACATTCTCACTCCGTCGCTATTCATACGATGTATATACCCATTTGTTATTACTGCCAGCCAGCTAGCCCTCCCTCTGCGTTAGCAGACCGCTTGCGTCTTTATCTGTTTTTCCCCTAGCCTTCAGCGACACGCGCGTGCCTACATAGACACCCCTCCGTCTTTAGCATCATCTTCGAGTATCTCGTAACCTTATTGCCACTATCTCCTCGACACAGTCCTCTTACAGAGGGCACAACTTTCTCTCTCTCATTCTAGATATAAATATATACATGCCGCGCGGAACGCTGACACCGTGCTTGGCCTCTACTCGGGCTGCTGTGTCCCCATTTTAACCCCATTCAGTCATCTCTATAATGTGAGCGAAACGCCGATGAATAAAACAGCACGGCCTAGGATAAAGGGAAGTTGTTCCAGTAAAGGGAGGAAGTTGTTGTTCCTGTATCTGTTCGCGCAGTATTGCCAGCTTCGTGTGGTCTTTTGTGCATAGGCCATTCGCACTAGCGTCCTCAAGAGTAAGTATCATCACCCAGGTTTTCACCGCTAATTCTGCTGGTAGGTGCTGACCTACGGTATACCATCCAGACTCTGTACCTGCTTTTGTTCCGTACCGTATCGAGTACAGCAAGGCTAGATGGCTAATCTTACCTCCCGAAGGCGTCATGCGCGAACTGCACTGTAGACGCTAATCCTGAACACGTGTCTCCGCTAAGGATGCCCGCAGGCTTGAACAGGCTCCCCTTAGGGGGAGCAACACGATTTGGAGGTAGCTGGTTCGACGCCCAGCAGTTTGACTGTCCTAAAAGTCTTGTTAGAGTCGGCGTGTTCCAACAGAATGATCTCTTGGCTGCAGACGTAGGGTAGCTTCCATCACACAGACGCACAGACACAAAGGTGAAGACCGTACTGGCTCAAAGGAATGAGTCCCTGTTCTAACGACCAGTGATGTCCTGGATGCCTGCCTGTTCCTATCACGCGGACAACATTCATTTTCGTATATGCTCTGCTATACAGGGTCGATGGAAGTCATCGGACGCCATGACGCCTCTGTACAATCTACCCATTCCAACGAAGGCGGAACAATACTCGCAGATAGATTCGACAGACATAAGAACCCAGTTCAATGGGCCTACTCTACTTTGTGGCGTTCCTTTTGCGTAGTTTTTCTTATCGCAAGTCGTTTTCTTCTGTAATTATAGCGACAGAGGGCTTTTTCAAAATATAACTACCCACCTTTGATCATATGATCTTATGATACTTGTGCCGTTCGACGCATTTGAAGTTTTCGAAAGAAGCCGAGACGATTCCTTCGAGCGATAATTTTTTCATAGCTTGAGTGATCTGCTATATCATTCAGGCGTAGGACATGCGCTGCCATGGTCTGTGCATCAGCTATTTGTTCCCATGAAGCTCGAAACCTATCTATTACATCATATAATAGCAATACTCCACAAGCAGCTGTGCTCTATGCTGGCTTGTTGAAGCTCGATGCAGCTGTTGAAATAAGACAATCGCAATACAGTTAACCAAAATATAAAATACCATACATTTCACGTCAACGTATCACACACCATAGAGACGTACACTACTCACGTACGACTTTATCTAACGATCCAAAAGCAGATAAGTTTGGAAAATTATTGGTCCAGAGTCGATTTTGGCCTTGACAGAGGAACGTAAAAGGCCATGGGCACCGGTTTTCGCTATTTCGCGTTCAGTATACGTGTCACTTAGGGCGCAGTAATCCAGATAGATCTGTTTATGCCCCTGGTCATTCGTGGGGTAAAATATCGATCCCCGTTTACCTACGTATTTGTGTTAACTCTTAGCGTCAACATTAGCTGGTTCGCATTTAGTTCCTGTAGCAATGAGGGATTCAATTTACACGCATATATATAGTATATATACTTTTCTTAACCAAGATGGTCGAGGATCTGGACAGCAGCTCAACGGTTAACTGTCGATACAATGAATAAATCATTAAGGCCCCTAAATTCTGCATGAACCTCTCTAAAAATTCAACTTCACTCAACTTTTGCATATTACTTTGAAGCCTAATAGTTGTTTTTTGTGTACAATTTGAACTTAGTTTGTGGTGTGCAGTATATATGTATAGTTGTAAAGAGCTCTTTGTATCTTAGCGCCATACAACAGTACAGATCATGATAGGATCAGGCTATCGGTACCATTTACTGGGATGGGTAGAAACTAATAAAGAACAGTGAACTTATGCGAAACACGTAGGACAGGCAAAAATTTTCTATTTGCAAATTTATGGTGCAATTGATCGCCAGCGTAATCAGGTGATTTTAAACGTTTTTATATTAAAATAATTTCACTAATACTAATCTTAATTAATAATAAGTTCCTTTATGCAGTACCAATTAACTATGATTCACAGTTATAATGTTTACACTATATATAGTATCCCTTGATCTAATAAAGGGTTGATTTGAACTAATAAACGAATTAAAAACAAGCAACGCATCCAAGCTTCAGCGAACTTCCTTAAACGAGCGAAACTTCAATCACAGGTCTTAAATCAGAAGATCTCCACAGTTTGAGAACGAAGGATGCTCTACATTTCCTGAATGAAGAGGCATTCTCTTACTTATTTCGTTGTAGAGTAAATCGAATTGATAACATAAGTAGCTCGTGTGGTCTCCGGACGTTTGGAATAGACCGCGCACACAGTGAATGCGCGGATCACTGGCTTCTGGCTTCACTGGACTCTGACCGACAGCCCCTTACGAAAGCTGCAAGTGTAGCACACAAGTATTGCCTAAGGTTCGGTCGACTGGGTGCTCAAGATGTGTCTTTGAATGAGCCGCGTTTCCCTCATACGCACGCGGCTTAAAGTTGCTTCGCAACGGAAGGGAGGTTGAGGACTTCTATCAGCGTTACCAGGCTAGGAAGCAACCTGATTTTCGCCAAGCCTCCTTCAGCCCGCCTCTTAAGTAGGCCGGCGGCCACTGCAAGTTGCATCGGGGAGGTAATCTGGTTTCCGCATGTGATCCAGCTGACTGGCTACCTCAGCCAGGGGGGGGGGGTACAGTAAACCTCCAGTGAAATCGACAATTACTTGCTTGACTGAATGACAGTACAGCATTGCCGTTCGTGATGGAAGTATGGTTGTGGTGTTTGACAATGGCTCTTTTTATTATTATTACTCGGTGATTATTACTACAGTTATGACTCGGTTGGTTATTTTAAATAAATAAATTTTTAATGTTGAGACTATAGAATATCAATAATAGCCAAATTCGTTGTAGCGTAACGCGACAGTCGTAATTTCCTGAATTTTGCTCAGTTTCGAATTTTTCGATATTAACGTATCCGCGAAACTCGAAACGGTTCTCATTGAAGGAAAAAAAACAGTTTTCTTAGGTCTACTTTTTATTTGCGGTTGTGCTATACAAACGCACAGTTATATAAACTCTATATATATATATATATAAGCTAAATAAGCTTTGAGCAATGGTGACTATAGGTAGAGACCTATTCATCTGTCCGCGATAGCCTGAATTAGCTTCACAGATATGACATAAGCAATTTTAAGCAACGCATCATCCAGACTTTTTTAAAATTAACGTTTATCAATATTTTATTTACATCCTAATTACTATTAGTGATATTTATTACTAAGCAATTCCAATCTAATCGGTGCAATTACAAAGATCATTAAGATTAGTGTACCCGTCTACCATGTTCATTAGTTTTATTAGTGAATGCATAAAAAATCGAGTTTCAGTACAAAGTATGCCGACAAGTAATTTGTTGTCTGTTTCCTTAGTCATTCAATTGGAAATTGATCTATTAACAAGGAGCAATTTGAAGAGGATAACAAGAATGATGATGACGAAGTCATCTTTTGCGTGAAGGGTCATATTTTCTTTCAGCCCAGAACTTCAACATGACGCGATATTTCTTCAGTTCCGAAGTTCTTACACATCCTCCAGCCAATGACTTACATGGGTCTTTCCATTTACTGATGCCGCTTTTAACTCATTTCCATAATGTAACGGGGTAGTCGTTTATCGAAGTCGAGCGATTCGTGGTCGCTGGATGACGATGCGTTGACAAGATTTACATATATAAGTCCAATATCGAGCTATGTAATGTTCTAATGTTCGCATTGTGTACATATAGGATCAAATACTGTGTAGGTGCACGGGGTGAGGATAGCTTAAGCCTACCAAGCGGCACTGGAAGCCAACTTTCGGTATTCGTTATGTAGGAGAAGAGCGCACTCGATCTAACCACAGGCTCGATCTTGTGTCTTCCTCTATGAGCTATTAATGTATGATGTCTCTATAGGATACAAAGGGGGTACGACTGGTTAACTAGCTCCTTCTTGTTGTAGTTGTTTGTACGAGATGTACAACCGGAAGCAAGAGCGGAGGCCAGTGACCAGTATCCGGCATGGGATAGATCTGATGCGATTCTTCCCTGAAGTCTCCCGGCCACGCGCCGACCTCCTGGGTACAATGCTTGTATCGACGTCGAGAGGTGTCTTCTCGTTCAAGGGCGTACAATCGAACAAACACGGGTCACATCTACATGGATCTACTCTATTTAATGCTATATTGAACTTAGACATGTATCATCTAGTCACTGAACATTGTAATCGACCTCGGCGGGTCTTACCTCGATCACTATTCCAATGAATGATGAATTGAACGGCCACGTGCCGCTAGTGTGAGGTGCAATTTCTGTAGCGTCATTGTCGATCGGTTAATGAAATGTGATTTGACCGCGGTAGCCTCGCGTAGGTGAGTTTTTTTCGTTGGAGAAATATGATAGATTTGATCAGTTATTAAAGAAACCGGATTAAGTTAAACGAAATTTACCGTCTTTTACGCAAACCCGTTTGACGGCAGGTAAAACGCTCTTTGCAGTGGCTTCCGAAACGAACTAATAGCAAACTTCCTCAACTTAATTATTAGCAATTCTGCTAACTACTTTTGATTGTTACTTCAAGGTCGCTATAGAAGTTAGAGGTTGCTAATATTTAAAGTCGCTGGCAAGCTTCTTACAGCCTGCAAGCTTGTGCTTTTAAAGCCTATTAGAGATAGTTACCGGAACTTCATTCATGCGTTTGCATATGTCTGTTTTTTCTATGTTCCCTTTAGAGTCGCGTTCGAGGATCAAACGGCTCGCTATCGAGCTTCACCGATTAACAGCGAATTCTGCAAACTTGTTACATTGTTCCTATCAATTTCATCACTCACATGCTTGCCATTGGCTATGTAATATTGTAATGGGCATAATTCCTGCGATTGATCGAGGACGTTTAGACATCATCGAGGGGTAGTGAAGTTGGCACCCAGCGAGGTCAATAGAGCGCTCAAACGCTCTGTATAGCTCTGTATAGATTTCCTCAAACTTGATGCGATATCTCTATAGATGAATATCCATTTACTCAGGAGTGATGACTAATTGAGGTCAAAATGAGACACCAATACGATAATATCGTTTTAATCAATGTGTTATTTTTATTTGGTTATTAGTTTATACGATCCACTTGTTTTTGGCGTCTACGTTATATAATTTATTGAGGATGTAGTGGGAAGCCTAAACAATCATTATACACAAAAGAGACAGCCAAGAATTTCAGATGAACGCCCACAGCGTAAACGATTGCTTAATACCAATAAGTCGGTAATCCAATCAAGAATAAATCACGAACCCCAGTTTTCTTGTTAATTCAACTTACTCGAGTAGACAATCGGCCTTTAAAATAGACCTACACGTTCAGTCTGTTATGTCCGCCATTCTGGCTAGCATCTATGTAATAGGCCAACAAGGCTAGTCTAGGTACAAGATTAGGCCCGACCGCTATTTGCATACAGCCATTCCTGGTGAACGAACTTGTCGAATCTGCTATACGCAATTGTTCTTTTCGATAGCTCGCAATATGGATGAGCCCCCCCCCGCCCCAACGGAATCATTGACACATAGCTAAATATATCAGTAGCAAACGGTTTTATTAGCTTGTATTTTTAGCAACCGCCTGCAGAGTTTCTGTTGTATTTCATTCCAGTAGCCCGCCTTACGGCAGCCAGATTTAAGACGATCCACGCACTGAAGAAATTGATGAATGAATGAGCAAATCTTTACCAATTGTAGAAGGCTACTGAAACTTCTGTTAAAGTAACACGGGAGCCTCACGCCTGGTTGTCTATTTAGAAAAGGTTCGGTCTATAAGGTTCCTTCTGAATTAGGACTACTCGCTGATACCAGTGAACCTAAGCTAACCTAAAGCAAACATTCCACTGCGAAACGGGCCACGATGAATCCGATACGATCGCTACTGCGATACGAATTGCGAGTTCGTCCCTGGCAAGAGCATTCAAGGACAGCCTGCAACTGTGGGCCTTCATCATTATTATATCGCCGGTAATGCTAAGATATAACAGGTATAACTTGAGCAAAATAACGCCAAGAAAGACAGCTAACAAAACCGGTGCTTATTGCATCAACTGGGCGAAACCTTTGCTCAGAACGATAGCTGAGACCTAAGGATTAACAGAATATTTTAACTGGCGTAGCCATTGCAGACAGATAAAAACGAAGCTATAGTTTGAATCCGGCGTTGGGCTTTCCCCCCCGCTCCCCCCGACATGCGCATCTTCTGCATTTGTCCATATAACGCTACAACAGCACGCCATAGAAGACACTCAATGATGCCCGAGTGTTTCAAACATCTCCTTTCCTTTACTTATCCCTGTCTACCTTTTACTGCCTATCTGAGATCTGCAAGGCTACCGTCCTACGCATGACTTCGATTTTGGAACGTTCCAAATCGGTGTGAATTCATGTTTCTACGATCCCTGACTGATTTAGCCTTCGTGCCACCGTCTCGTTGTAATCTTGTCGCTGTTGTTTCAATCGTGTAATTGTTATTTAAGTCTGATGGTCTTTTGGCCGCATGCGGTGGCGATCGTATTCTAGCAACTGCGGCGGTAGTTGATCGATTATTTCACTGGTACACAGCGCATCCTCCTTTACCTAATCCTTGTCTAGCAGATGTTAGTACTACCTTAATTTTTGAGAATATGTCTTCTGTTTTAAAGAAAAGCTGTTCGGCCACAGGCGGCCAAATCCTCCCAGCGATGTCGCTGGCTGACGTGCTCAGCGTCTCGGATACTCTTCAGGGGATCGAAAACAGCCATACGAACAGGCCGTGTAAACCCCCTCCCGTCTCCGAATCGAGCGAGTGTGTATAACTTATAAAATACTAAATCTTCATTAACATCCGTAGTCGCTAATTTCGTGTTCGTAGAGTGGATTTAATACGAAAGAAATTTAGTTGTTTTTAAACGTAACGCGTGACGTCCTTAGAGATGCTGCTTAAAAAGTGAGTGCACGTTCAATAAAACAATTACTAAAAAATCAATACGAATAACTACGTGTACTTGGTAAAATATTCATACGTGGAAGAAATTGATGGTTGGCATTTAGCAAACGAAATCTTCACTGGATTTTCTGAGAGAATGTAACCTTCATCTCGTAAAGAATACTGAAGAATGCCTAAAAATTTTCCGATTAAGAACAAAGTATTCTGTCAACTGGGAAAAATTACCACGTAGAGATTTATGAAACCTGTAAATATCCGTTACTTTGTAGCCACTAAAAGAGCAGTAAAACGGCACCAGCCGTGTGTGCCTATCTAGCTGGACTAACACGGTCGCCTGAAGTTGGTATGGCCTATTGAATGGCAATCTGCGATCAGTATTGTCCTAGCGAACACTGCTCGGCCAAGCAGTCTCGGTGAATTTTTTCACGAGCTTCAGCGATTGTGCTGCGCACCTCTCATGTCCAGGAGCACGTGGGACGCCTTAAACGAGATCTTCGCTTGAATAAGTTTACAACAAGCGAACAATTCGTGTGATCTTCGGGGTCATCCTCGGAAGATTTTAACAACAAGGACATCAACAGTAACGAGGGTGAGAGATAGTGACGCGTCCTTTTTTTTTTTTGCAACTATGCTTAAGTAGCCTGAAACAGCACGAACGACCATCACGAAAACCTTTGATACACCTAGCAAGCATTATTCCCCAGGCCAATATGTCCCTTCGCGGTGATGAAAGCGCTTCTCGAGCAGATGACAACCAAAAGACACTAAGCAACATTTTTCCACAATTCAAGTAACAACAATAACAACAACAATCATTTGAGCGACATCATGATTAAGGCCGATAAGGACATGCATCCAGCACATGGACCATCGACGCGAAGTGTCTCCAGTAGAAAGGCTTCTAGTCAGAGTCGAAGCAAAACTAGCCACTCGCAGCGTACGTCTATTTTACTGATCGCAGACGAAGATATCACATAATACTAACGAGAAAGAGATTGAAGGCTGTGCTGAGCAGACGGGGCGAAGTGACGCATAGGTTCAGCATCCTTTCGTCTATTTAGGTGACATTTCTGTTAACAATTATTTTTTACCTTCGATACATTATCACCGAGAAGCATTCGAACGACGGGGCTGAATCTACTACATGAATAAGTTTAAGTAAAAAAAAATGTTTATCATGGAAGATTTCATTTGACAAGCAGGGCCTTCGTACACGGCCGAGTCGAGCCTGTGATTTGAGCTGCAAAAATATGTCACCTCAACCAGTCGACAGTGACTGTCGCTGATTAAACTTGAATCGAATGCCCCAAGCTATATTTGAGAATGTAGGTATTAACAAAATATGGGGGCAAAAACGCCTAACGCCTCCGTGGAATTCCTCCTTTCGTGGTCGACTTGATTGAAGCTAACCAAATATGGAAAAATCACTATAGAAAAAGGACATAACTTAAGCTACGAATTTGTTGTTGTTTCCAATAATATATCAGCATCGAGTTAACGCACTTCCTCGACAAAGGTAGTTGCCCACAAATCCGAGGAAGAACGTATTGTTCATGTTTTATTGTAGACTATCAAAGCTCGCACGATAGCTTGTTTCAAGCCGTTGTCATCTGCAAGGTAATAGGCTGTTACGTAGTATGTATGAATGACTTCTTGAGGCTGCCGAGGATCTATGGGGTGTTTTACAATTTTAAAAACATAGTTCAACGTAAATTAAAGACAAATCAAAGAGCTGCGGAACAGAAAAGCCGCTCGAGCTTCCACCTGGACAGCGAATAAAATGATGTGATGTACAATTAGGCAACAATAGTAGATCGGCTTGTCAATCAGATGATAGAGCAATTTTGTATACTATCTTTATTTTATATGTTTCGTTTATTGATTCTCAGTTTCTTGCAGCTCGCTTGAAAAAGCAAATATGTTAAATGAAGAGAGGTAAATTTTACACTTCTTGGTTACGGCCACTTGGCAACAAGCTACGGAATATATGGTCCGCCCGCGGCGTGGACGATCTAGTTATGGGGTATAAGTTCGTCGTCAGCAGTCATTGTCCTTCAATAGCGACGAGAAAGCTACTTCATTGAAATGGCTTGTCTACAGCGCGAATTTTAACACTAACATTGATAATCATTAATTTTTAGGTATTACCACTCATCGCCATCAACGTCGACTAGTATGTACCATATCATAGAGACGAAGTAAGCAGCTGGATGAAGTTGCGACACTTGCAAGTGATAATAATGATTACCAGCTGGTATGTACCGCTAAGTTATTAGTATGATGCTCGGGAAAAACATATTCGGAACTCCTTTGCCTAGACAGCAGATGTCGATAGAGGCAAAAGCTTCCACGAAAAATTGCCCGTCATGTCGTGTTAACACATGTGGCTACCTCGCAATCTACGAAAAAAAAAATTGAAAAAATGAAAAGCGACGAAAGTCGAGAAGAGTGCGTCCCTTGAGTCGATTGTTGCATGAGCAAAGCGATAAAAAAAACTATCCCTCAAGGATAAAATAGCGCTATTTAACACTTCTGTAACATATGGACGGAAACGGGAAATTAAAAAGAGGCTGGCGATGGACATATAATTCGCTAATTAGGTTCGATTTGTTTACGTACGTACGTTACGCACTCTGCTGGTACAGGCATAGGCCCCTACAGAACTAAAAACGTTTGCCAAATAATAGTAATAGTAATAATAATACCAAGCTAAGCAGCTTGTTCCTCGGACCTCGGACTGCTTTTGTTGTTACAGGAGTTGTAGAGTTCTGTCTAGATTTCTATACTCGGGCCGTTCGTTCTTGCTGGACAGGTAAAGGTAAATAAAATTTTTGTGCACTATGTATTTATACTGTTTGCTTGTACACGGCTTTTCTCTACCATTATCATTTGGAACATTTTAAACTGGTAACAAAAAGACAAATGGACCAATTAGCAAATCACACCTTTAAGATCCCTTTGTTGGACAACCAAGCATGCCCGTACGAATCACCGCAGGCGTCCACTGCATTCTGAAAATCGATTCACCCTCGTCAGCATGGTTGGTAAGTCGTCACTATTCACGATGAGACACAACGTTGCGGGTCGAACAATTGCATGATGACTACGGCCATGGCGAATCGGACAGGCGTGACTTGATAACTGGTGCGTATATGTTAGTCTTACTATGAGCTGCCCAGATCTCAACCCCGAGAGTTACTTCACTTTTACGCTGTGGTTGAATGTAGATGTGTCAAGTGCGCTTACATTGCCAAGCACCGATTCCACCTAGGCGAAAAGGCAAGCACA
Source organism: Varroa jacobsoni (assembly GCF_002532875.2). NCBI lineage: Eukaryota > Metazoa > Arthropoda > Arachnida > Mesostigmata > Varroidae > Varroa > Varroa jacobsoni. The sequence goes on from NW_019213468.1 coordinate 14,728, forward strand.
GAGGCTTCAGCTGGCTCTGGCCAACCTCTCCAACAGCCAGGTTTGACCCTAAGCTGTGCCAGGCCAAATCGCACTCCCAATTCCCTCCGTGTTTCTTCGCTTACTTTTTGTGGACTGACACCCCCCAAACAGCCTTAGGGAAAGTAACACACCGGCAGTGTGAATAGCGGCAAAATTTGAATTCTCAATCCCTTGTGTAAACATTAGCAAGGGGCGCCCTCATGCGAGAGCATTGCTAGCTCGAGTTCTACAAGGGAAAACGGATCAGCTTTGGGCTTCGCCATTGTTGTGGCAACGCAGTAGTCAAGTGTCAAAGCGACGACTCCCGACACGAATGTTGATGTTGAGATAGGTTCGTAGCGGTAGATGCTCAGCCTTAGGTACACAGACGCTCAAATGGTCGGGGTACCTCGACAGAGATTCATGGTCAGCTAGACATTTTGAGATTATGAATGAAGTGCAGTTAGATTTCTGGAGATAAGGAAGGGGATATCTGCAGTAAAGAAATCGTGCCTTGTACACGATTTTTCAATAAACCCGTAAGCAAGATTGTTCAGTAGAGACAAACACATCAAAAAGAGGTAGATCTCTACGTGTCCCTTTATTTCACAAACAATTTATCGTGTTACAGTAAATAGGCTTTTAGCTGGGGTCCTGGCAATGTAACTACGCATAGATATTTCAGAGTATGTATTTCATGCTGCATAGCAATAACGCCTGTTATTTGTTTATTGTTAAGTTCCTTGAGTCAAAACAACGAATTTTTATAATTGCATACTCATGACGTAGAGCTTTTTTGGCTGCTATAGCCATCACGCGATTTCTTATTATATAAACGCAGTTTTTAAGCGATCACTTAAATCTTAATGCAATAAACTCCTAATAGAATCTCTGTAACAATGCTTGTTGAAAACTACGGTATATTACCACATTTCCACCCATGTTTCACATTAGAGCACCGTCAGCGCGAAATAATGAACATGGCACGTAACTAATCTTCGCTCTTCAGAAATGATTTTTCAGGAAAAAAAAAAAGAAAGAACGCCGATGTACGTCGAAAAAAAATGTAATGTGATGGTATCGATCTGACTTCTTAGTTTGTCTATTTCGGACAAACGTAACCGAGCAGTGGATGGAAATGAAGACAACAGAGTGTTCAATGATGAAAGGCGGAAAAATTCAACTACAACCTAAACTGGTCACTGCTATCAAGTGGCACTTCCACTAAACTCATCAAACCATCACCAATCAGAATCAACTCCAACAGAACAAAAAGGACGCCTTGTGTCCGTCTATCACTGATATTGTACGCTCGGTCTGCTCATTTCCCTGTTGCCCCGTTGGAATCTTAATCCGACGTTAATTCGTGCGCCTACCCGATGACGACGACAACCACAACGACAGCGACGGCCACGAAGAAGCTTGTCGCTGTCGTGCAATTCACGCGCAAAGCCAGTTCTCGTTACTATTGATATTCGTTGAACATGAAAAGACGTCTCAACAAAATCGCCCGGGCCCTCTAAGCGCATTTGCGCATACCAGCGGCATCGACGATCGGAATTATTATCACCTCGTACAATCATTATTATCATTATGATTATTAGTTCCGCTAGTCCTGCCGCAGCTGATCGTGTCTGCCTTTTGCGGTGTTTGTGTTTTCGCATATTGTTATTAGAGCTGGAGGCGGCGAGCGCGATCACAAGCAATAGTCGACGACCTGACTTCGTTGAAGATGGCATCGACTTCTACCAAATGGCTGGACGAATCCACTGCAACTAGCAATAGATAGGACAGGAATGGGTTGACAACGCCAGACAATATCCCGACCGCTACCCAACCGGCCAAACGGGATCATGGAGTTGCGAGTACGTCAGTGTACGTTGGCGATAAGCGGTAAAATGAAAAAAAAAAAGGGGCGAAAAATGTCTGTTCTCTATTTTTGGTATAGAAGACAAATAGTGCGACAGTCACTGCTAAACGTGATCCCGCCCAAGCTAAAACAACGGTGACAACAGAATGCGGCCTGTAGAGCGAATGTGGACGCTAAATGCGGCGCCGTCGGAAGGGTAAGTCTGCGGGGCTGCCGTACGGCCTGTTATCGAAGCGTTGAAGCTACTCGTGCTGGCATAGCACAGCCCAACACGGAGAAAAAAACACCCGAGCAGGACGAACCGGCTGCCGTTGAAGACCATCGGCGGACGATGGTCACTAAGCCGCTAGTGCGGTTCCGACTTTTGGCTTTGTCTGCTCAAAGGGTCCTTTGGGGTACGGTAAATTGAAGGAGCGACGCTAGGTTAAAATCAGAGTAGAGAAAAAGCTGTTGACGAACAGACATAGCAGGCACGCGCGAAGAAACAATAACAAAAACAACGACAGCCGCTATCTTCACTGCGACAGGGGAACAATCAATATTTTATGAAACAACAAGAAAACCTATTGCCACTACCAACAACGGCGACAACAATAACAGAATTAGTGTTAATAATTCTTGGAGAACAGACAAGATGGGTAAGAAGGTGAAACCCCGAAGGGAGCTCAGGGAACAACGGGTGACTACAGTTACAACAAGTTTGTTGCGCCTATAATCCCGAAGGCTATCAACATATCAAAACGACTTACGATAGGTGGTCTAATAGGAGCAGCAGCAAAAAACGGTCAAAAAAAAAAAGCAGAAGTATCCATTTGATAACACTTGCGTAACTCATCTTATAAAGAAGTCGTTCAGAGCACTTTTGCAAACAACAAAAAAGGCAGATCTGAATCGACGGAGACGTACTCGTATTTAGTCTTTGTCTGGCTGAACTCATCTGGGCGACAGACCCAAACTGGAATCAAATCATTGACATATTGATCAATTGCTTAGAAGCAATGTGTTAAAGTTACCGAAAAAACTAAGCCAACATATTTGAATCAAAGGAAAAAACCTAATTTGGTCATAACAATTATAATCGTATAAGTTTATGTGAGCTGAAAAGTAGAAAGAGACACATTTTGCAAACATAAAAATGGTTCGTGTGCTTCAATTCGGGTTCGCTGGAGAAATCGTCTTTTGTTTAGCTTCAACTTGAAACATTGGCCTGCGCAACACCCAATAATTATTAGCTGGCCGTTTTCATCCAGCTGACAATGGCTACAGATTCTTGTTGTTATAATCCAGCCCGATAGATAACCACAGGGAACGTTCAAAAACCTTGCATAGACAAAAATTTAGGTCGCGACAATGCTCCCGTTTGAAAGAGCGTCCAAGGAAAAAGGCTGGTAGCGTACGAAGGGGAAGCTGTCCTACCTAAGCTTACATAAAACAATTATGCAAAATTAACAAACAAAGTGCTCTTACCATTATTGCATTTGGGCGGGGAGAAGAACGAAGTGAAACAGCTCGCAAACAAAGTAGACCTATACTTGGACGCCAACTAGCGACATCGATGCGACCTGTATAGAAACTGGACTTCAACACACGTAATAATCCTTTGAAACGGTAATCACTATTGATTGCTCGAATTAGCATCGGAACCGCACTCGATACAACCGATATCGGTACCGGTTGTTCTTACGCGTGTTTCAGGAAAACCTGAGGCCAATCCATCGAATTCGTATTTTGTTTTGTTGATGTTTAGTGGACCAAAGATTTGACAGTTGTCGTTCTTAGCCAACACTATTTTTATCAATGTTTATTTACGTTTGAATATATCGTTGTGTTCAGATAAAATTTTAAACGAAAACATCGCATATTTATCACGAATGCCTGAGAATTTCGAAATTATGCCGTACCTCGTATATATACAGGGAAGGTCCGGCGTCTAAATTGGAACAAGCTTTGGTACGCTTTCTGTCTCAGTGGTATTTTTGCTGCTAGGAGAAAGCCAGTTATTTTTAGAACAAAGTAGCAAGTTTATCGTGTGTAAAAAGAGGGCTTAATTTTAGTGAAGATTCAATGTCTTCACATTGAACGAGCGTCCAACAAGGCTAAAAGCTAGGCTTTTTTTTTTTTTCCAACAGCTTATGTTATTGCCAGTTTGCAAACGGTCTCTAAGTCCGAAAAAAATTTCTTTGAGGAAAACCAGAAGATCATCAATACAGCCTAAATGTGTAGGGCTATGATTATCAAAATTGCTTAGAAAATCATTTTTGATGCACCTGGACTTTTTTTTTTGTGCCGTTAAGAGCAACGGCCGTTTCGGTGAGGAACATATCAGCTATGCAACGGGTCATCCAGATGAGTTACGACGATTTTGCCTTTTCGAAACTTATTGCTCCATTTTACGTTTGTTGAACTCGTTGTCCGTTCTGAGCCCTCTGGTCTGTTCTTACCGTAAAATTCAATTCGGCCAAAGCAACACGAACTCGTTAGAGTTTATGCCTATTACGATCGCCTGACCCATCGTAAGCACTACGAAGTTATTGGCGATTATCGCGAACGGCACTTGTTGCATATTTAGGAAGCTTTGTTGAAATATCTATTTGTTTCTTCAACACAGCCTTAACAATAAAGCGTAAAAACGAAGTTCCAATCACTAGATGATCAGTCTTTTTTGCTTGATTGTTAAAGAACTATAATGACTTTTCGAAATAATGTTCTACATGTTTGGAGAGGAAGAGATCATTTTACGAGATGTTGCTACCTGACATTCCGAATAACAGGAACCGCCCGAAAATTAGGCACGTTAAGCCGAGTGTTAGAATTTACGCGAGGAAAGCGATCAGTCAATTTTGTGTCTCAAACTAAATGAACATGTTTTATTGTCTCGCATCAGTGAGATAGCAGTATAGACCCCGCGGACACACCATCGACCTAACACCAAAATAGGCCCACGTAGCACTAGAACTTTCCATGCACCTTACATATCCGCAGAGAAACAAGTGTGTCGATGTCGTTACACCGGTCTCTACTTTTTTACGATTAGCGCTCATTTTCATCCTGTTGCCCTCATCGCAAACGACCTGAAGCAATCTTCGGTCACATGTGCGTGTGTGCACCCGGACGACAGAGATGTACATACAATAGTATATAGAAAAAAGAAATAAAGACACCAATATGGTTATGGTATCGTCTGCCTAAAATACTACAGCCGCACATTGAAGTTTTATTTTACACTCATATTTACAATGTCAGCTAGCCAACTGAGACTTAAGTACGGATTTCAAGTTCGCTAGGGTAAAAATCATACCACTTTTAGCATATGACGGCGGCAAATAGGTTCGATTTCGGAAGCGAGCCTGTAATAACTAATGCAAACGAAACGACAGAGAAAACTCTAACTGAGCAGAAGACCGTAGAAGACTTTTTTTTTGTGATAATTAATCCCGTGAGCGGACGGCCTGTCGTCAGGAGAGATAAAGAACAAACGATTGTTTACCGCCGAGCTTCGCTGGACAGAAACTGTTGCTTGCTAATAGAACGATATAGACACCGTACTGAATACTAGGGTATTTTAATTGTGGATATGTTTTTCGTGGGTCACGAAGGTTTTGCCAGGAAAGGTACGGTTTCCTCGCATTGCCTCAACCACTAGAAACTCTGAATGAGATAACCTTATTCTAACAATACTAATTGAAGATTTATTTATTTACAGCATATAGAACGTTTCACTTTATTCTTGATGCTTCTTCTAAGTGTTTTCTGAGTAGCTGGTTGTTACTCACGTATTTTATCTAGTAATTGTTTTAGCAAAAAAAAAAAAAAAATATCCAAAATTGCAAATACGATGAGTGTACATTACGCGCTCTAAGCGAACCCAAAAAAAATCGCTTCGAGTCCAAATTACAACTGAATGATAAACGAAATTTACTCTTGTTTACATAGATACTTATGACGACGCTAAAACGTCTTAATAATTATAGTTATTTTACACTTTGCCCACTGCCAAAGCAAATAGACATTTAAAGCCAATATTTTTTGTACGAGCATCTTGTATTTGCCATTGTTGTAATTTTCAACTGTAATGTAATCTATGGCGACCATATCGATAGAAATCACGGGGTTATTTGTCGATACGTTGTCTTTTTCATTTTCGATCGTACTATGTGATACAAGGCAGACCGTACTATATGACCAAACAGAGCTGAACAACAATGCTATTGTCTACGCCATCTGGTGACATGTACAAAAAACCAAATAACTGACATACCGCTGACACATTCATCACGGAAGTTAACATGAACTGTACTAGTGGAGTTGGGCCACAGCCGACCCAGTGTGGCTCGCCCGAGTTTGCGGGCTCTCCGTGGCCCGCTGCTGTGCCTCTTGCGGAGTGAGGGGTGGCGAAAGCATGTAAATGTGTGCGGATTCGACAACATTTGTCGAATAGTTCCCGTAGCCACTGGCGTGGCAACCCATCGGCATGGCGTAGCCGGAATACGCTGATGGCTGACAGCCAGCCGCGGACGGGTGTGTATAGTACTGACAACTCGAATAATCGACAGAAGCGCCATTAGCAGACGGATTTAAAGTGCTGGTTCCGCCCGCCGCTCCGACACCGCTGTTGCCGTTTGCCGAACTCCTCGTCGGGAAGTTGTAATAGTCCATGGCGGAGTGCGGGCTCCAGATCATCGCGGGGTGGTGGTGGTACATGTTGGACGTTGGCGATTGTGACGAGAAGCTGTGAGTTGCAGCAGATGCCGCTGATACAGCCACGTGTGGCGAAACCGACGGCGAGTCAGATTTGGTTGATAAGGCGGACATCGCACTGGTCGCGGTGCTAGTGACGTTTAGTGATGACGGAGATGATGTCAGTGCGCTCACCCCGCTTTCTTCCTTGATATGTTTTTCTTTTTTAATCATTGGACCCGCGGTGCTGTTTTTAGCGGTAATAGAGGATGGCTGCGGTGTGGATGTAGTGGATTTAGCACCCATTGACGCTTGCTGATGCTGTCGGACCTTTGCGCGCCTGTTCTTGAACCATACCTGAACACGGCTTTCGGGTAAGGCAATCTTTAAGGCGACCTCCTCCCGCATGAAAACGTCGGGGTAACGGGTCTTTGTGAAGAGTGACTCCAGCACGTCGAGCTGATTTCGCGTAAACGTTGTACGCTCCCGACGCTGTTTCCGCATCATCATTGATGGGCCTGCAGAAGATCAATTCGGTAGATCGTTATTTGAAAGTACTTCAAAACTCATTATTTCACTGCTAGTTCCCTCTGCTAGTTGTATCACGCCTATTTGCGTCATAACAAAAAAAAAACAGTAAATTTTTTCTATTCTTAGCGAACAGTAATAATAATAAAGCCGCAAACAGCTCGTCTTTAGCCCATAACAAAAGTAATAGTGCTGATCATTTGATCGTAGCCGCTGATCAGCCGCCGCATTCAGTAGAATCTCAAATGAAGTCCAACAATTGCGTCGCGTGATATTTGCATAGATCATCACCTATCGGTATCTGGTGCCTGCTGGGGTCTGTCTAATAGTACCGACGTGGCCGTGCTTCTTTTGTCATTGGCATAGTTTTGTCGCGCAGGGTTGCCATTCCATCTCACGGTGAGCTTGATCCTCTACCCGTCTGTGATGAGCCCCGACAGCGGCTCCACGAGTATTACGCGCTATAGACTATCATATGATTTGTGCGACGATGGGACGCAATTTGCAAATCGCCTAGCGACTACGATGCCGACGAAATCTGCAGACACAATACTCTCATGCATATTTGCGTCGAGTAAGCCTAAAGGTTATCAGATTTCTCGGCCAATGACGATTAGCCTGTTATGACGCCCTATTGAGTCACTCGTGCCGTTGCCTTCGAGCGAAACTGAACGCTATCATTTCCATCACGACAACAGTATCGTTCGCAAACGGTTGCTGCGATCGCAGCTTGCGGCGAGGCCACGGCGTCTTGCTCCCTTTAAGACAGCGGTCCCGACGGAATCAGCTTGCCGAGCCCTAAGAAAGGACCGCGAGAAGGCGGGTAATTCCTTAAGAACGAACTCAGCTTCACACATCCTTTACGCTGTCGCCTAGGCGCAGTAGCCACTTTGTTGCATGCAACAGGACCCACCTACCTAGCTCAACGGACACTCCCCACTTGCTCGACTCTACGATATCGCGATGTGCGATTGCTTTCTATGTGATCCAAAGTGCTACTACGCTGGTTACAGCTTCAGCGGTGGGTACTTTATGCGGCTCTCGTTATTGGTTCGTCTTGTGTATATTGTTGTAGAAGTACTAGTAGCGGCAGTAGCTTTGCTATTCTTCTCATCGTTCGCTTGCTTTTTTCTGCACTGTACGCTTCGTGCGTTGATAGCCTATCGTTGAAGAGCATAAGGTGCGATGCCGCACCAGAAAGGCACCTAATGGTAATAACAGCTCCGACAGTCGCATGGCTGTGTTGTGTGCCAATTGCTGATACTCGGCAGGATAGCCGATAGTATTCTCTATCGCCGTATTGTGTACTTCCATAGTCCCGCTCACCTCGATTCGGCCTACGGTAGCTCAAGGGGCTGAAGAAAAGGCCGCAACAAGAACTAGCTCGATGAGCACCACTTCTGCAGATCATTACTCGACTGGTAGCCGATATTGCGTTTGTATGCCTGTTCGGTCACGCCCGTCACGCCAATGAAACAACCGTAGACAACACTGAGTACAGGGCAAAGCAATGGAAGCCGAAAGCGGTAGACACCCCCTCGTCCGGGGCGCCTACACTAATGTACAAATGATAATACTATGTTGTGTGTTCTCTGAATACTGCAATACGTTTAACCCGACACGATGGCTAGATTAAGAGTCGACTGAGTTGAAACTGTGCATCAGAAGCAGCACGCAATAGAAACAGCAGTGACGAACAAGCGTTTGAGTGAATGAGACTTGGCCGCTTAGCGGCTCCACGGCGGCGATTGGCATCCCGTTCGATGTTTTACTGCATACCCAATGCAGTGATACTTGGCCAGTTCGATCATATATTAAATGCCGGATAGAGCTGCAAGTGTTACTTGGTCGTGGTGTCGATATCACCCAGCAGCCGCCAAAGAATCTCTGATAATGTGAGTTGTATTATCTGATATTGTGTTTTAGGATCGGGGCTCGCGGCTGATCAACTGCTACAACAAGCAGGTGACAACAAGAAAAGATTCGGTGCCCTTTGCCGGGCACATACGAGCGCTAAACGACGAATTGTAAGAACTTGAATTGAGACCGATGACAACACCTTGAGGTTCACTCCTTCCGCCTTCGTGAAGTGCTCATTTCAAATGCATTGGCATTTATCATTTCCATCGCTCGTGCAGCCGCTGCTTGAGGCTTCAGAGTAAGTACTATGGTGGCATATGCATATTTACTTAAAGGGCCGAAATACAAAACGAACCAGCTTGAAAAATGAAAATGGTTTGTGTGAAGTAGTCATGGCCATTAATGCTTATAAGAAATGCACAGTAACATATCAACGTCTAGATTGCAAGATACCGAAGGCAGGAGCTCTGGATAGCGACAGAGAAAATAAAAGATGGATAGAACAGACGGAGACCAAACGCGTCGGCTTGATTTAGGGTGCCACTTGAATTAAGCCAAGAGATATTATAGCTCACAGTTCTCTCCGTGTCATTGAGAAATACCCGATTTGTATTTCAAGGGCCTTAACGAAAAAGTTCATGAGGAATCAATTCATTTTAATGTTGCTTACCATTGAGACCGGCTCCAGTGCTGTACCACGCCTCAAGGGCAAACGGTGAGTTCCATGCCTTGACGCCCAATGGGCTTGAGCTTTGCTGCTGGGCAAGAGTTGGCGACGGTGAAAGCGATGAACTTCCGGACACCGACAGTGGCCTTGAGCCCAACTGGTTTCCACCTTTACAATAAACATCAGGTAAAAAGAATATCCTAGTTTACCTACATATATACACGATATCTCATTTAGCCCACTTTTATTTTATAACTAACGCAATTCGTCCCACTGTGAGAGCTTCCTGTGAACTTAAGTGACGACGTACCATCAAAGAGGTTGTAATTTGTTGTACTGTTCCTTGGCGAAATCAGCTATTTAGACCAAATATGTCTCGCCAGCGCAATTATATTCGCGTGTGCTAGGTACAATAAGAAGTAGTGTCACCGAACGATAGAAATCTTACTATGCTTTTCCAAAACTTCTTTATTCTAGCAGTTGGCCACCGACCGCCGATAAGGACAAAGGACGTTAGTTTTTACTATACTACCGCGGTGGTCAAACTCGAAGTCGAACGTTAGCGTTAGGCCTAGGTTTTCTTCGCTAAGCGAACAGCCTCTCAAAGATCAATGACGACGACTGGCAAAACGTTAGTATTATCGAAGCTTGAACCCAAGCCAATCATTACTACGCGATCAAATGAATCGTGTTATATAAGGTCGTCTATGGATTGAATGAATGTAACCCAAACAAGGAATTATTTTCGATCGAAATCTGAGCTTGAGTCTGAGCTATTCAGAATTGTTGACTTATAAACTAACCACTGTCGAAGGGCGTCGGATTAATCGACCAAATTGGAAGCATCTTACTAATAGTATGTGCGGAACTTGTTAGTTGACAAACATGAAGTTATGAAATCTTTCAATAATAGCTAGGAAACTCTCATACGAGGGTCTTTATTGACAGATTCGCACGATGAGATAGAATACATACAGGTAACGGCTGCCCGATCTGCTAAGGTGGATCCCGTACTATAACACGGCCTCAAAACGGGTCCACTAAACCGAGTTGAGGTTTCGTTATCCATCCCTTTGGGCTGTTAGAAGCGTTTGCAAGGAGAGAAACCCAATCTTGCTGGGCCCAACCTATACAGAGGCACCCACAGTCCGCAATGCTGATTAAAACCAGATATCAGTTAGCTCTCTCAACGGCCCTTAGAAAACGAGATCCGGGTCCGCCTCTAATCCGGCTACAAATGGATTAGCTGCATAGTCTAGCCAACACTCGACCTAGGGGGCGGTAAGGAGACCAGAGCTAGGAAGGCTCAGAGGGAGGAAAACTTCGATACCGCAACGAAGCGCTTTTAGGCCGAGGTCACCTCGGCCCTCCCACAGGGACTCAGCGAGGAAACCAGTGTTGAAGCAACAGCAGTAGCAGGGGTTGCTTGAATAAAAACGAAGCGCAACGCCAGCCAGCCAACACATGGGAAGACATTGACTCCAATCCAATGGTCAGAATGAATTAGGTTACTTGTCTAGCGGATTCACAGTCGATGTACACAACTTCGGGAGGGTCGTATCTTTTCCCAATGAATTTACCCTACACCCATATATATGAGATGGGAAATGATGAGGATGGTGAGACTAGAATTTTCCATTAGCAACTTAGGGACATACAAATTCAAGTCTCGTAGGTGCTCAGTGGCGTGCATGACACCCAACGGTTGAATGAAATAACGGTTTCTTAGTGTGTTTGAGAGGACAATGACTATCGCATAGGAATATTGCAATCAAGCATATTATGATTAGGCTACCGCAGTGATAGATTTACTCTATAGAATTATATATGACGCCGATGATCTTTCTGTTTCTTCGACATAAAGAGAGAGAGAAAAAGGCGAACACAAGTTTATTTATGTACCATGCATCTACTATATTTACCATATCCGGTGGCAGCGTTCTGTGTCGCAGCGTAGAAACCTGTGGCCGACGGTCCTGAATAGCTCGTCGAACCAATCGATGCGGGGTATGAAGTCGCAAAACTGTGCGTATGATGATGGTTCGGACTAGGACCACCCGAAGCACCGGACATCGGTACCCCACCGAAGCTGTTCAAGCCGGCAAGGCCGGACGCCTCAGCAAAGGCTGTTGCAGATGGCGGAGACGATGGCGGGGACATCGGCGATGACGAAGAGTTATACGAGTACAAGGACATGTTGGTTTCGGCCTGTGCAGAAAGAAGTGGTCCCTGTTGGACAGGCGGGGGTTTTGTCAGTGGATGCTAGAGTTTAATCGATGAACTGGAATAGGCAAAAAATGGTAATGAGAGAAAGAGAGAGAGAACGTAAGTCGAAACAGAATGCAGAATATCAGCCCGTTATAAGCGTTTAGAAAACAGCATCGCAGTAAACAGGAACTGTTTGACCTATGCAAATGGAAATCGTTTAGGCCTTTCCTTGCTGGTTACCAAACCAGTTCGCTGCAGTGTTTTGATTGTCAGTCGTATAGTATACGTATTCGAAACAGAGGACAAACATTTGGAAGCATCACCGGCTTTAGAACCGTTTAGGTACTAGTCTGTCGAAGTTCCCGTCTTGGGACACGGTACAAGAGCTCATTAGTGTACACTTGTATATTGACCGAATACGTTGAAAAGCGCTTCATTGCCCTTCGTTAGATCCCCATGTGTTCGTTTCGACAACAACGGCTCTCAAATACGCTTTTGTATCACTCAGAACTTCTCTCGTCAATGATCGATTGCATTGTACCGTTAACGCTATGTGTTAACTAGTCAGTTACGCTATTGTTATTGTGATAGCCATGATTATTATGTAACGCTTACCCCCGAGAATAGTTCATTGTGACGCCATTGTGCTCTTGATTTTATAGAGAAAATTCAGGTTAATGCACATCGCGTACATGCACAAAGGGGCATTAACATAAATATAAGCTTATAAATTCAGCAGATATTTCGATAAAATATATATATATATATATATATATATATATATATAATGTAATGCGGGATATAACGCAACCCGCATTACGTATAACTCTTTGGCGTAATCTCAGTTAACCTCGCTAATACAATTTGTACAAATGGTTTTCACACAACGGCAGCAGCTCGTGATTGAGTTTAACTTAGTACAATTATATGTGAATTCAGCTTAGTTAACTTACACACATAAGTGGTCTTCAAGATGTGTCAAAGATCGTAATAGGAATTTAAGACTTCCCTTAAGAAGCGTCTGCTATAATGCATTCAGCCTGACAGAAGTAAACCTATATATATATATATATATATAGGTTTACTTCTATATATATATAGCCGGACATTTAGCTTCTAGCGTGCTATAAATAAATAGAAGGAAATAATTAGCAACTGTGGCCAAAAGTGAACGTTTCTGATATGAAACGTAAGGCTGCTAGATATTATTCCACCAAGTCCGGAATGCTCCATAGAGGAAAGCTACTTAGTGGGATTTCAGATACACTTACCAGCTGAAGCACTTGATGCACTGTAGTCCAGCGGCCAAAACCGTAGCGTTGTATGTTATCTTAATGTTTCGCTCGAGCTGAAGTTTTTATTTTATGCACACGCAAGGCACACACGCACAAGCTTATGTCTATTGTGCGGTTGACTACTCATTGGTGAGATGACAATTTCTGATGAGCACAGCACCACTTGAAGTTGAAGTTGTTGAAAGCAAGACAATATTAGTCTATATTATAGATCGTGTACCCGTACATGTGCATGTACATACAACAGTAATAGTATTGCATTACTCTTACTCCGCGACGTAATCGACTACACGCAGATAGTCGTTAATTGTCGTTGATCAGTCGGCGCGCTACAATTCAAGATCGCGAAGCAGCTCGTGACCTTTACACGTGCGTGACTCGGGACCTGCAGTGACGTCGCTGCGGTGTTGTACCACGGCCGACAAACAATAGCAGCTGCGGCGGCTGTAACGTCGAGGCAAACGCGAGCGACACGAAGCTACACCACGCTAGCAGCACGAGGGCTTTTCGAGACTTTACAGCTTAACGGACTTTAATCCTTAGCCTGACAGTCTAATCCTCAATCGGATTACAGTAGTCTCGCCACGAGTGGGTGTGGAGAGTCACCTCGTCTCAGGCAGGCTGGCGCGTTAGTCAACGTACTATCAGCGAGTGGGCGCGAATCGCGGCGTGGTAGATGAGGCAGCTATATTCAGCTAGCTATCTAGCAAGGAACCAAACGCATGCCACTCGTTCGACGACACAACTGATTCTGGTTAGACGAGTCGGTCGCGGCTCGCTCCTGCGGGAAGTTCGTCTCTTCTCTCGAGACGCAAACCTGAGCAAAAGGAGGGCTCCGAGTAGCAGCAGCAGCAGCAGCAGCGGCGGCGGCGGCGGCCGGGAAATGGCAGAGAGTGAATTTCGACGCCAGCGGTCGGCATCGAAGCCTCGCTCTGTCTGTCCGTGCGTCCGATTGCTTCGCTAAGCAAACCAAGTAACGCCAATGGCCACTTGGCAAATACCACCAGCTAGAAGCGGTCGTGTATGGCGTTTTCTGACGACCAACCGGCGAGCAAAAGAACGACGAAGCGAAAAAGCAGACAGACTCAACGAACAATGACGGTAGCGGCGAGCGGGATGACCACTGGTGCAGCTCCGACACAGCAGCCTCATAGGCTCCGCCCGCTGGGAACCGCGACGGGGGAGGAGTTTCGCAGCCAATTCGACTCGGAGCGACCGGCGGTGAGCATCCAACAGACAGAGAAGAAAAGAGCCGCGAGAGAATACGCTGCTACCGCCGTTGTTCCGCAGCAGCAGCTGTATTGAAGCCCTGGTGAGGAACAGCCGAAGCCATCGCAGCAGCGGCTGCACGAAAAAGAAGGAGGATGAAGAAGACTTGAGGGTAGCCGACGGAGCGTGCGGCAGGCAAGCAGTTAGATCGACGAAGCCCAGAGTCACCCAATACTGGGAAAGGACCGTCTCTGGGAGAGGGCAGTCGGGAGCCCTGAAGCAACCTTCGAGCGGTAGGTCGGAAAGCAAAGGCAAGCACGAGATTATCGCGGGTATTCTGCACTCTGCAAACGGGTCGCTCTGTATGTATTTAGAGGTAGGCGTGTTAGAGCTGTAACAATGATAAACAGCGGACGAAGCAGGGAATAACAGCGAGCTTTTAATGGAAACATGGATAAGACGAAAAATATTAGGTAAGATATTCGTCGTTGGAGTGAGCTAACGTCGAGGCATGAAACGAAAGCCAAGTAATAATGATATATTGCCAATTGCACCAACACTCCTAGTGAAAACTAGCCTTTTCTTCGAAGAGGTCAAGGTATAAATCTCATTTACGGACGGATGTTGGCAACGTAACGTGAATCTCTGGTCGGCCTTTCAAATCTACTGCAGTAGCCACTACGTTAATCTAGATGTGATCCTGGCTCAATACTTGTTTCAGTCAACTACCTTAGCTAGCTTAATCTACTCAAATTGTACTTTGCAGGGCAGCTCTACTTACTTTATATACGCATACGCGTAGAATTTCAAGCCGCAAACGAGACTGCAGTCTCACAACAAGTGTTAGGCTCCGAGAAGGGCAATTGGTTTATATAACAATACAACCAAAATGGTTGTTCAGTTTGTACCGTACAATGGTTGAGCCATAACGAGCATAGAACATCGATGTGATTTCCAATCCTATCCTCATTCTCTATACCTCATCACAGTGAGTTAGTGCCTGTCTGAAAGCATAGGCACACAAGCAGGTAAACAAAAGAGCTACACTTCATGCTTCGTCACCACTCTGGTAGCAGCACGAATGCACCACTGCTGATGCCCCTGTGTTTCTCGAGACGGTATTGATATTGGGGGAAATCACACATTCGTGTGGGCTGCTAACTAATCCCTCGTCCATAATATCATACGTACGAGCATTCGATGCTCTCTAATCTATTATTACTCTATGCTGCTCTGTTGCTTCTTCTACCTATACATTGCGTCTTAGGATCGCCGGCTCCACGGATGAATTTTCGCCCACACGCAACTTTTACCTTTTCATTTAACTTCAGCGGGGTTGCGCTATCTGGGATCGATGCAGAGTGAAAATTTCCCGGAATTCGCGCAGTATGTCTTGTCTCGCACGAGTGCGAGTTACCGCGGTTGTCTGCTCACTTAGGGGCAATTAGAGGGGGCGTTCTAGACCCTTCAACTTATCTTGAAGATGATCATCGAATCAAGTAGATGCTGGCAGTTGCTTGCACAGCCCGTATACGTCTCTAACTTCTAACTGAACTTATTTGCTCAATTAATAAAGCGTTCGGATAAAGTGCGGATTGTGATGCCTGAGATAGGTGTGGAAAACGATAGTTGGGATGGGTGGATTAATATGGATGGCGATCGATAAAGAATAAAAGCTGGGAAAATTTTTGCTTAGGGATTGTGTACTATTGATTGTAGCTCGCGGGATTTTCAGTCGTGTTTTTACTGAGATATTCTGTAAAATCAGAAACTCATTAATTATTTTTCATGACAACGAAACAAACTGTAAAATGTACGGGTGGTTCGCTTTGGAAATGAAAACAAATTTACAAAAAGACGCATAGTCGAGAACTAGTATATGCTTGGAAATTAAAAAAAGTCTAGTTTCAAAACACAAATATCCCAGAACAATTTCGGCAGAGGGTATCGCTACAGGTGTTAGACCATCCCAACAGCTTGCTGTGTCGCAAAAAAATCACAATCGAAATTATTGAGGGCTTTCTGCTGCAGAACAGGTACAGCCCAGTTACGCTGTGGTCTGAGCCTTCCGTGCTGAAAAGCTTTGACCTTTGCAAAAAAGACAGTAGTCCATTGTCCTTAGTGAGATGGGGACAAATTCGAACATATTATGAGTAATGTAAGAAACTGACATTACAAATCGAGTGATTAAAGCAAAAAAACAATTAGATCTAAGCCAGAAACTCAACCTGGGATATTTTCTTGTGGTATCTATAGTGCTGCTATCATGGTGATAAGGAAACTCACCACAGCGTAACGGGGCAAATTTAAATAAACCCTTTTCGATCTACATATATGATACAGAATTTCGTACTGTGACCACCTTTCAAAGTCCGCTACGTCCAGCCTAGAGAAACTAACCCCCACATATGTAAATTGTTATCAGACCTAAAATCGCACCTTTCGGCCAGAATGATTTTCTCTCTCGGATACGGATTTAATACAGACCGCTCGGATTCGGCTGGACTGTACAACTGGATTAGCCCGAATAGAGCAGAACACGATGCTGCATTTGTCCGTTAGTCTAACCGATATGAGCTCCGATAGTAGGAGCAAGGTGAGCACCATTCAAATAGCAGACAGTGAGCGACGGTGTCGGGGGCGAACCCAACAGAGAGACAGCGTGCACGTCAGCCAGATAGCCGACTATAGATAGAAACTGTTTCGCTTTTCCTTTTGTTCTGGGGCTCAAGGCATCTTAGGAATCCGCACACGACACGGAAAACTCCCCACGAGAGCTCGTGCCCCCCCGCGAGAAATTCAAAAACACCGACCGACCGACCGACTGACCGCCAAGAGCTAGGGCTGCGTTAACTATGCTGAGCGCCTATCAGGCATTCGGCAACATTACGGTAGGCAACACACGTCAGTAAGAGACAATGTGTTCAATCAGTAATGTAAAGGGAACTAGGTACCTACGGTGAATCGAACCATTTCGGCAAGGGCACACCGAAATGAGGATTAGGTCGTTTTGCCCCGTTGTGCGACTACTGTCTCCACGGCAATCCCAGATGACGCGGGTCATGACTACAATACGCGAGTTCACGGCACGAAGACTTCGGAAATCATTGGCGCAAAAAAGCATTTTCAGGGGGGTTCGGCCAGCCAATGAGTCGAGTTTCATATGTAGAGAACAGTGATGTGAAGTATGAAGTTTGAAACATGATGCACCCCTCCTCCCCACACACCGCACTTCTATTGGGCTATCGCATCACTTCAAAGCAGTTGTGCCGATGAAAACTACGGCAACATGTGCTGCCTATTTCAGTTGGTCTTGTAAATGATCGCTTGCGGTAAGCGATATATTGGTGGCAAATCACTTTATGTTTGCAGGTCATATAATTAAGCATTTATATAGACGTCTACCTAAGTTCATTTGTAACTGACAAAATGAATTATAGGTAAGTTGAGGGCAGTACATTAATGCTTTTGTTTCCACAGTGAAAAAGGTTCGTGTTTGCAATATGCTACCGATAGGGCTCGAAATGCATTACTACCTTGAAAGATTATGAAATTTCCGTGTCGTTTGCCAACGCTTCTGCACAACTAGCTCTTACTGAAGTAATGATGATGCGAATATCGGCATGTCTTACGTGACTGGTTCTTAGTCTACGCAGAAATGTTGAAAATTACCTACCGTTTCAATCACTACCACTTCAACATTTACTACTACAAATAGTACCACAATAGTATCAGTACCGAAGGTTTTGATGTCGCATATACTGGTACTAGACCAAAAAACGGATTTATCACTTTCGCGCGGAGTCTGTGTCTATAGATACTTAACTGGACGGGAAACGCACGGTAATCGATCAAGGGGCTCAGTACGACTTAGCAAATAGGCTATTGTAGAGGCAGGTAAGGTCCGCGAATCGCTTGCCCTATAAGAACTTGCCGCCTTGGAAATCTGTAATGAAAGATACAAATCAATTTTAAAAATGTTTATTTTTCAATAGCACACATTTGCATTGCAGTTATGCTTGTATGGGTCGGCAAACAAAGTTTTTGAATGTCCAACCGGTGAGGAATACCAGTCACAGATTAACTCTGAAGTGTCTTCTGTAATGATATCATCATCGTCGTCGTCGTCGTCATTGGCAATTGCTGATGCTCAATCGCATTACGCACGTAGTTAGCACTTGCATTTTGGCCGGCTCGTACTCAGACTCCGAGCCTATTGTTAAGTCGGATTGTATAATCCACGGGAATGGATACACGTACCTGCTTTCAATGAACACTGTTGTCCATAACAGACTTATCCCTGATGTTTGAAGTCAAGCATGTTCCGAGGTGTTGACGATATTCGCAGGACCACACTGGCTGGCTACACCCTGTAGGATTCGTGGCCCCCATCCACTAATCTTATCCGTCTTTACAATATCCTATTCGCTAAGCCGTACTGAACCACTCCTCATCCTCCTGGTCGATTACAATTTTAGAGATTCCACCCATTTAAGTATCTATAGACACAGTCTCTGCGCAACTTTTCAAAGTGATAGATCCGTTGTTTGTTCTGGTACCAATATATGCGACACCAAAAACAAGGTAACAGCGACACAAACGTGAATCGATTGATTCAACTAATGGGTTTTGAGACAACGTAAAGGGCCACGAAATAACAAAGTGATAATTAGGCAGATAGAGATTACTCTCAAGTGTCCTGTGCATAGATAGAGAAGGAACGTAGCTCTTAGACCTACGGCGTTTGCTGTAAGCCGAGTAGCCAGTCTACGGCCTACGGATCCTTGCGCATCCAACAGAGATCTTGCAATGTCGAATTCAATAGTGAGGTTCTCACAATAGGGATTGCCAAACACTGCTGCTGCTGCTGCTGCTGCTGTAATTGCCTTCACCATGAAGTAAATATTGGCACAAGGATGAGTCAGTAGAGAACGACGCCTGGGCTTAGATATGACTTCTACCTGCATCCGTGGACAGGGTAGGTAGGTAGGTAGGTAGGTAGGCGGCTGTTGACCGTCAAATTGAGGTAAACATGGCTTTTCGGTCAAATATACAGCAGCCTATAGCGACGGACAACCTTCACCTTGTTATTGTAGCTAAACGCAAAACATTTCCCGCTATAGGGGAGAGGCAATACAGGGCTTAATTAGAGATGCTTCATTAGCCGCACAATATATAAGATGGTAAATAAATATTTCGAAAAAAGAAAGGTTCGAGAATATAAAACCAAATGTCTTAACAACGTTGTCTTAAATGTACGTAAATAAATATACAATATGTTTCTGTCAATGTTTAATTATTACGGATAAGTGATATATTCTATAACTTGACATCCATTATAATAGCTCTCCGAAGAAACAGCCACAGATCTAAAGGGAAACAAAAATCTCAGGCTAAGATGACGGGATCTTCCCGCTCAGGTCTCGAGCCGGCGAAAAAGTGGACCGGTTGTGGACGCCCATTTGGATACAATAAACCTTTGGAAACGTTGGTCAAAAATAGTCATTGTTCCTCTAACTAAAATTCTGTCTGTACAACAGATTGCCTTAAAATTATCAATTTTCTACGCGGATACAATCCGTTACATTATGATTCTTTCTAGAGCTTCGTAAATAGATTTATATATAAAGCATTTGTAGCGATAGTTTAATTTATAAGAAACATAATAATTCTTGCACCCCCCCCCCCCCCGGACGTTGCTTAATACGTTACGTTTCCAAATGTAGAATAACTGCACGTGTACGCTCAGGCTACGCCAGTTTTCACAGGTGTCTTTGGCACGCTTCCCAGACTCACATGCAGTCAATCGAAACGAAACGTATGAATGGTACAGATAATAATTATATGTTTGATACTTAATTGTATCTTTTTCAAGCTGCATTAGAGGACAAAGTGAACCTAACCACGATCGTAGGCGGAAAAAAAGTCATATACGAAGTGTTAAAATCTCTGGGATATTATATTCTCAATATCGTGTCCCCCGTGCATGTTTTCGCTTTCGTAAATTCTTGCTTTTACTGAATCCCCCGCTGCCCTCGGGATACTTCGATGTTTTCAGTCCCCTTGTAAGAATATTTTTTTCAGCGAAGGCCCATATATACACTCGCTAGAACAAACCGAAAAAGGGAAACGACGATACATAACGATAACAACGATCCAACAAAGCTGCACCAAATCAACATCAGCTTGCGTCATCATTTGTCGACAGCAGATAACAATCGATGAGACAACAAGCCAGTGATGGCGGACGCGAGGTGGCTTCCTAGAATGCGATCCCTAGTCACTAACCGAATATTCATCGCCGAGACTGCCCAGATCGACGATGAAGTTCGTCTCACAGGGTCGTCTTCAGCGTTTCTCACACACACACACAGAAGTGGCGACAGAGGCGCGAGGAACGTGGCAGAGCACCGGTGCTTCAGTCGTCCCGATCTGTCCTTCCCCCGCCCGACTAGTTCGCCCTTTCTGTTTGCCCCCATTTCACCGCTCTCTCACTGTCTGTGTCTCTAACCGTTGTCTGCAGTCGCTTGTGCAAGAAATATTGTTCATAGTTACTATGCAAGCACAGGTGTGACCGAGCCTATTTGGACTAGAAGGAATGTGCGGCCGTAACCGGTTACTTCGTCGGTTAGAGCAATGGATCAAGTGAAGCGGCAAAAAATGCCACTCTTTACCACAGGTCTACTTGGACTTTATTTAGTGCTAGACTGAAAAAAAAAAAGAAAAGACTAAACAGCGTAAGAGATTGCTGCTATGCGAGCTTCCCTCCGAATCGCGAAGGCCACAGAAGATCATCAGGTGCAAGAACTTCGCTGACACAGATTTATGTTGTCGGCCGCGCGCTCGTCGAGCGTCATGATGAAATAGGCGTCAAGATGCATACATTCAATGTTACGTTGCTACATTAAGTAGGATCGATCGGGTTACGTATGACTTCAAGATTGCTGGGTCGGTGTTGGTTTTTTCTTCTGGGGCGTGAAGCCACCACTGTGTGATTTCGCCACCCCTGAACTATGCGATAGAGCATTGGTGGGGAATAATCCTTAACATACAGCTATGGGGGTGCTTTATGCAAACATTTGGCTAGAGACCGCCAACTGCAACGTCGGCAGCACAGGACATCTGCTGTATGACAAAAGTAATTGAATCGGGTGGCCAAATCGATAGATTAAGTTACCGAGTCACAATTTCCGTCCCAGTGACCGTCCCGGCATGGAACTTCGAAAAATGTTGGACACGAGAGAAGAATATGATATCGTTTATAGAAATCTGCGGGATTCAGAATTCTCATCATAATCTATAGTGGTTGTAGGTCAACTTCCAGTCGAATCGCTTATCCTAGACTGACATTTCTGATGCCATTTGCCTTGCCTGCAGGACACACCAGGCCCTTGGTCCCACGGCTTATTAGCAGTTTTAGGGTTATTGATGGCCAGTAGAATCGCCTTCCTCAACAATTGTTTGTTTGAAAAGGGCTAACGTTCCTTCGCATCGATATTTTATGAAAGGCTTATTGTAAATGCTTCGACTACTTACAGTGTTTTTTGTTTTTCCTGTGTGTTTCTTTACGCAATCTAATTGTGATTCTCGACGACTGAGGTTAATGGTAAAATACTGACAAATGGTTAATCTACTTTTTTTTTTTTGTACAGAAGCTATACGTTTGTCAAGTAGTTATTGTACGTTCATTTAAGTAGACACTAAAAAAATAGACGTATTTTTTAATAAACAGGCATGTACTTTACACGCGTGAATGTCCGCCGACGACTCCGTATTAAATAATGGTAGCACTGCTTAGAACGCTACTAAAGAATAGAGAAAAGTTAGTCGGATTTGGCCTTTTTTAGGTTCCAGTTTTGTTTGTAGTAGATAGAAATAACCTTCTATTGAACGCTTTGAGAAGTAATCTAAAGGAAATGTGTTCAGGCCAATGGTACCGTATTAGTTATGCATTATACGACGATGTTACTTTTCTTTTTACTATTTTAACTCGTGTTTATCATACAATGGTTTCTTCCTATATAACATCGTCATATCGGTCGATAATATACATCGGCGGCTTAAGCTGACCCACAGAAAACAAGCGGATGGGTCAAACGAATGCGAAGTGTATAGCACGAGCGAAGCTTGCCTACTTTACTCCCTATATGTACATCTGGACTAATCAAGCCGCATTTATTCAGTCCTAAAAAAAAGTTACTGAAAACTTCTGAATACGTCTGTGCGTACGTGTTCGCGTACAGAATCTGCTTATGTCACTAAGCCAGAGGCCCATTTCAAGTCTGAATGCGTACTAACGATATCTGTTAATATTTGTAGATTGGTGGGACACTGTCAGATATAGATTCTCGGTCTGTTTGTAGCCCTGATAATCAGCCCCCTTCCTGTCCCTTGCCCCCCCAAGGAATGACAAGGTCATGGTAGTACTATCTCGCCGACGAAATAACTACACAGTTATATTAAAACATTGTTTAGACGACGACGACGACGACGACGACGACGAAGACGACGATGACCAACTATCCAATCTAATGTCGTAGAGGAAACTGACTTAAAAACAACGTATGCTCTATAGGTCCCATCACAGATCTATGAGAAAGAATGAAATCGGATCGAGCCATACAGCCCGTGTATGAGGTTATTGCTCCAAATGGGTCGCGTAAGATAGTCTCTATAGCCATCAGTCTTTGGATTAGGTTTTTGTCATAGATGTGTTGGGTTTATTTAGAGGTGGCATGAAGAGAGACACATATTCCTCTGATAGCGGGAATATATGCAAACAGATCTATGGATGACTGCGGACAAGATGCACATTCTGAGCTGGGCTGACCTGGTATCTGATCTACGAAAAGCTTCCTTAAATATATAACCTTTTGTTATTGATTTTGCCATCATCACAAAACTGAATGGCATCAATGTGAGGGACATTGTGAGTCAAGATTACTCCTCATACAGAGAGATACAGTAGGAAACGGCAGCAAAGGCAATCAGGTAAGGTCTTCTTCGTCCGGTGCTAATAAATGGCCGATTTTCAGAAGCAAACTATTTTGAATTTAGATATACTCACTGTAAATGTATGGCGTTCTTATCTAGAAACTAGATAGACATTGTGATAAGAGTTAAGACCGAGCTTTACAATCTATGTCGTACCCTAGAAAAATTCTGTTTTGTTATTGCTCTACTCTTATAAATGTCTTACTATTAACTTTGCAGTTGTCAGAAGTTCTGAAGAATAGAAAAATAGTTCGAAATGTTTGTATAGTTCAATTAATAGTAGCCATCTTAGAAATGCAAAAGAAAGGTAAATATACGTAACAATGTCCTGTAGCTTATAGAGTGATCACTAGTCTCATTTTTGAATGATTTATATTGCTTATTAAACTTATAACAAAATAATTACTATTAATTTTCTATATTGTTCCTAAGCTTTAGAAGCAAATGCGTTGATGCTGTCAGGCGAGCGCACAATTTGCAAGGTACTATTTCAGGCCCAAATCTTATCAGCACCTATATCTAAATTGTACTCTAAGATAGATCTTCAATATTCGGTAATGTATCGTTCTTCATTGATATTCGGGGTGATATATTCCGCAATGGCGAAACGATCGTAGGTGGAACAAATTAAAAGGCTATAGATGTATCCTAGATTTTTCAATTCTGGATAAATAAATTTCAATATTCTTTCGGCGCGACTATTACTATTATTTGACTGTTGCCAATGCTATGAAGATAAATCTGCCTAAAAAAACAACTAAAAAGAAGCAACTAAAAAGAAAAATTATCAAGTTTATTATCTAAGCAGTTCCAACATACGATATTCAGCGCCATACACCGTACATATTGTAGATTTTATCATTAAGGCACACCTTTTAACAAGTTGTGACAGGTCTCCTATGGACTATAATTGAATTACTTGCCCTAATGTATTCTAGCGATTTCGTGTGCTCGTATTCTTTATACTACATAGAACTTCAATTGACATTGTCCTCAAAACGCGACGAGGTTCTGCTGTTGCCGGCTAACTGTTAATGCCGCTTGCATTCGATTTGTTGACTGATTGATTTGTCGTTCGTCGTTCAGAAGACGTGGCCTGCACGATACCTCGATGTCTCAGCGCTGTCATCGGGCTAGCGCCATCTTCAAAACTTCTTCAACTTCTTTAGCGACGTATCATCAAACAACTTGTCATAGTTCGGTGGCATCCTGCAGCCACGGACAGGTCTTCGGGAGTGAAAGATGACGAAGGGCAGAGTTGGATTCTGGCCGAAGTTGAGGTCGGTTAGTTAAATACGCTAAACCAGTTTGTGTCAGTGTTATAACAAACCAGACTTCGCTGTTCATCGGGGACCACGGAGATTACACGGTGCACAGTTTCGCATCTATCGCCATTAGAGGAGACGGATAATGTGTACGGCTAGTGAAAGAGGCCGTACATTGTACCTAGATGAATGGAAAAAAAATGGCACCGGTCCAACCAGTCAGAAAAGGCAGCTATTTTACGAAAAGTGCGTGAGCCACCGCTACGATGACAATGACAATGAAGATGATGAAAATAAAGAATGACGGGACGCGAATACAACAACGATCTCCTGCCCCGAATTTCTGTGACTGACACCCTCATTCAGCACCAGTCGTATCGACATATTGATACGACTACAAACAATCTCTGACGAATACGACCAGCATCAAGATGACCGACGACTGCGGTAGCAAAGATATTTTCATATTTTCATGAAGGACACACAATGTACCTGCTGAATATGACCCTAACCAATCACCAAGAATGGAGACTTGGGTGTTCCTCTTGTAGAATAGAGTTGTGCGCGCGGCCCGTGTGGTCAGGACAATGCCAGCGTGCTACTATGCAGAAATACGAAGGATGTGTGCAGTGTATCGAGGTAGTATGATTGTTATTAGCGTTTGGCATTGTAGGATGGGGGCAGATATCGCGGTGTCTCATAGAACCAGCACACCCACACGTTCATGCATCTCTATTATCTATTGACAGCTATAGCATTGAACAATCCAATGAGAAGACCCGATCAGTTGCTATGCCGTCTTCATACTAGAGTTAGCAAAGCTTTATTCGGTTGGACGAACTCGAGATCCTTTTAATAACGAATGTTATATAAGAAATAATACGTACATACATATACGCCATATATTTAGGTATCGAGCAGTAGAATACGACACAATGCGAGGCCGTGAAGTAAGCGAAATGCTTCAGTTCTCAATATTGATTAACCCCGTTCTGAAGTTTGCTCGGGTTATGGGTCCACTAGGAACTCAACCAAATTATTGTGATTGGCATATGATTAAGTAACCATCGCGTGTGTCCAAATACGATCTCGACTGCATCAGGCGGAATTAATTAAGAAAAAAAATATTTGGGGTGTTTTATTTATGAGCGCATCGTTGAAGACCGGCCCCGTTGAAGAAATGTTGAAAGTTCAAGCATAAACTGGATTTGGTAACTGTCATCGAGTTAATGTTATTAAAGATGCAAATGTCTGTGTGGCCACACTTACGATTCGATGCAATTCAAAGAATTGGATTAGATAATGTTTTTACGGGACTGCAAGCTGGCGAAAATCGTTTGCCCCGTTAATTAGTTGTTGCTCAATAAATGAAAAACAAACATAACGCAGATTTTACGGCCGCAATCATCAAAATAACATCAGAACCATGTATGTGTACTATGTGTTGTTGCCCTATAAAAGTGGAAATCTCCTTTTGAAAAGGACTTGCTTCAAACTATTTATTGTACTTGGAACAGGTTATTCATTTAGGCCTCTTAACGTTTTCTATTGCCATAAAACCCCTATAACCAACCGAAAACAATACTAGACCCGACCAAAGCGGTCCAGATATGTTCGGCAACACGAAAATGCCTGGTTACCTATTCGAATTACTTTTCGTACATTTTCATCTACATACTCTGACAATGGCTACCGAGCGCCTGTCGAAGCACTCATTTCTTGTTGACCTGATCTTTGTCGTGCAGTCTGCTCGCCCCACTTCCTCACAGAGCCCCAGCGCGCTGTTCAACTGAGTGCTGTCGTCAATGGTTAATAACACTGCAACAGCTACATCTGCACGGACAATAACAAAATCCGAACGAAAACCACACGTAATTGAACCGTCAACAACGGATGCGCCAAAGGGAAAACAGGACGAAGACGAGTGTCGAAAGGCGGACGCCGAAAAGGCTAAAGCGTTGAAATCACTTCGTGCCGGTATTATCGGGGGCATAGACGCTCTGCGGCCGTTTTGCTGCCGACGAAGAAAAGGAACAACGCCGAAAATAGCAAAACAAAAAAAATTAACAAAAATATATGACTACGACCGTAACAACAACGGCATAGAGCAGAAGTAGCGATAGTAGACGAGGAAATATTGATGACGAAGCATTTTAAGCGAGCGGAGACAACCACGGTCGCGCGCCACGAAACAAACAGAAACAACAATAGAAATTTTCGAATTGAAGTGGAGCTGTTGAAGTGACGATTTGATGGACGGTCCGCGGTTCAGCTAAAAAGCGTGTTGCTCGACTTCTGCCGTCAACTCGTTCATTCTTGTTGAAGTTGCTTCTCAATCGTTGTCAGGGGCTCGCCGCTACTGTGCCGTCGTCCCTTGTGCTCGACGATAGTTTCGGCGTTTTTTCCGCTTTGCTGTGAGGTCGCGATTTGTTGCAGTGTGTCCGTGTATTCTCGTTTGGATGGACTCTCTCGGTTACATCACTTAAGCTTGTCGCCGCGACTGTACAGAAACGCTTGATCCCTTCGTATTTGTCTGGAAGCTTGCACTCCCGAAGCAGAAAAGGATGAACTTGACTTTATGGGTCGACCGGATAAAGTCAGCGGGAACTTTGTCCTTCCCCATAACTTGGACAGACACACATGCACTAACAAACCGCTCGAACAGATCATTTTTGGCGCCCGGTGATAATAGTTGTGATGTTTTAGTAGTAAAACTTGAAACTATTAACGAACGGGGAACGGGTTCACGGTAGCAGTATGGCGATCATCATGGTTTCGAAGTAATATTAAACATATACCGAACCATGGCCCAAGCTGATAAAGGGGTCCAGGGTTTAGTGGGTAAGAGTCCCACAGTACCGGACAAAGCACAGTCAATGGTGTCCGGTCTGCATAATGCATTTGTCCTTAACCTCCAAAAAAAAAAAAAAAAAAGGTATGGCGATCATAGGAATGTTCTTCTTCGCCTCATTGGTATTGTTAGCATCGACGATTATTATTACTCTTATCATAATGGTATTATTTTTCGGGTATTTTTTAATTAGATTACTGCTATGAACAAATAAACGTGAAGAGCGTCGCTGAGTTGGCTGACATCAATAGAAGCACATAGCAGATGCGAAGGATTAGCCGCTAATTTTTACGTGACGGCTTAACTGGTTCGTGAGCGGATGAGCTTTACCAACTTCTGACACTATCCAGGCTAGGCAGTAGGCAGAAATATAGAATGTACCTAAATTGCAGTGTACAAGTAACAGAAATTGGGAATATTTGACGCTCGTTCAGTTAGTTAAATACCGCTTCAAGGAAATAGCTTTGTGCTTCTAGAGCGTGAGCAATTATCTCACAAGATGAAATGCTATTTCCGCTTTGTGGGAAAAGCACAGCGAACGCAGCTTTGAATAAAAACCAAACTGTCTAAAGTAGGCTTAGGTCATCAACCTTAACGTCGGCCACCAACTAATAAACAGAACGATATCGATCAACTAACCCATATTGCCGGCAAAAAATATACCTACGGGCAATAAAAGGTGCTACTGCTCCATGTTCACCGTCTGCGCGATCGTAGATGGTTGCATAAATACTGTTCGTCTGAAATCTTACAAGAATCAGGTTGGCTTTCTGCCAACACGCAAACATCAGTAGATTACTGTTGACGCTTCGCTCAAGCCAGCTTCAGATACCCGCCCGCCACCCACGCCACTTGCCGCCGCTCTGCCAACGGCCGAATGGGTAACGATGCCGTCAAGCTCCAACTGTTAACCCATAAAACGATGGAGGCCAACCGATTTTTGTATTCTATAATACCGCTACAAGTAACGAACTATAAAATTAATTATATAATTCAGTGATCTGTTTCAATGCTAAATGAAGCGTGTCAATCTTCTTACGGTTGGACATCATGTTGTACAGTTATACCGTCGTTCAGCAGAGCTGGCGTACGATTACGTATTTATTAGTTCTGGGGTTATACCCTCTATCCTGGTTGGGAAGGTATTGACTTAGATACAGTCTACTTTTGAAGCTACCAGGAAACTCAAGTGGCTTACATCGGACATTTAACTATAAGTTTTAAATGGCCATTCTTTGTTTTATTTATCGGCATTCAACAACTTCGAGAAACGTTCCCTTTCGTGTTCCCCATCGATGTCCGTCATATTTTCACGTTCGGCCTAGAAGCTTTTTGCTTGCTGTGGCATGCCTAGCCATGAATGAGTGGATCGATCATTATTATCAGATTATCAGAGATGTATCATTGTAGTTCGAATACTCTTGGATCGAGCCCCCTAGTTACTAGAGAAGACCTGTCTTTTCCGCTGCTAGCGGGCGCGTCAGCCCAACGTAAGGGCTATGCTGAGTGCATAGCCTGGTTATCGGTTCCTCTATTCGATACTATTGCTATGCAAAACATACTGGCTACGCAGCTACGAACCGTGACAGCCAATCGAGATACTATATTCGATGTGGTATAGGCCTAAAGCTTCCTGTGTGATGAACTAGCTTCTTCTAGTATTATGACAACACGTCGAATATCAACAGCATCTGTATCGGCCTTATGACGGTAGCAATGTGCGCCGCTGTCGTTCGCGTACCCATTGCCATCAGCACTATCCCCTTGCTTGACGAAGAGCGTAAATAAGAAATGAGTTCACGGACGTGTCAGTTTTGACGAGTTCACTTGCGGGTGGTCTTCGCCCGAAGCACACTGTTGTATTTATCTTCCAGGTCATAGCAAACGAAGCGGTACCAGCGAGAGTCCTCCAGATAGTATCTACAACGACCAGGTAATGCTAATCGTAGAAGCGCGGGTTCTAGATACGTTCGTAGATTATCAATGGGCTTGTCGCTGACGGTTACCGCGCGGTGAGACGAGGCGTCTCTTATGTCCTGAATAAGTGGCGCCTTCAGCAGAAGGAACATCATCATCACGGTCGTCCGCCGTCAGAGCTAACATTCTACGGCCTTCTTCACAGTCGGTATGCTTCGCGTACTTGATCAAGCACACACAAGACATTCACACACTTCGGTAACAATTACAACCGTTGCTACAGTTTGCTTTATGCAAGTGTATCTTGACCACGACGAGGGCAGCCTCTTCGTCAGTCAGAGCCACAATCGTCTTCGTTATCACCGGTGACATTATCATAGGTAACA
Organism: Varroa jacobsoni; assembly: GCF_002532875.2. Lineage (NCBI taxonomy): Eukaryota > Metazoa > Arthropoda > Arachnida > Mesostigmata > Varroidae > Varroa > Varroa jacobsoni. Next base: position 44,455 of record NW_019213468.1, read on the forward strand.
GTACCAAAATTCAAGATTGAGGACAATGCCGAAGCTTCGTGTTATCATGGTAGCAGACAATGATTTGATATTTTCGAGCTGAAAGTGCCCTGCTATTTCGCAACCGAAGGTTGATTGAAGTCCGTATGCTCGAACGAACTCGAGTATCCTAGCGGTTATCGGCGATCAGTGGCGCTGTCTGCGTTCTTGGCGTTGTTGTCGTCAAGCAGCGAAGTTTGCAAGGAAAATATTTGCTTGTGATACTCGCAGCGCTTCGTATTGGTTTTCTTTTATCTCTCGTCGAGGCTCCAATTAAAATATCACATTTTTTTCAGATCTGTCTCACGGATAAGGTAATGAGTGCCGAAGAAGTTAAAGAAAACGAATTAAAAAGAAATTAATAGGATCGACCGATGAACGCGTAGCTGGCTAATGCTGACGAGACGATGGATAAGAGAGCGTTGGTAATAACTATAAAGAGTTTGAATACATATAACTTTAGGAAATATTCCACTTTATGTATACATAAAACGATACTGGACGCAAAGGATGGGCACATAGATAAACTTTGCCAGTTTGGCACAACTACCCTTAGGTCGGACGGCGTCTGAGTCTACTCAATAATAATCAACGATGCTTGCAGAAAGCAACCTACTTCAAATTTGTTCCTTAGATACGACTAGCTTTTACGCTACAATGTCAATTTTTTTATACAGAGCACAAACGGCTTGGAAACATTGTGTTCCCTTTATGTGCACCCGTCGCTCGACATACCGTGCGTATATTTAAATAATACGTTGCGTCCCCTACCGGAAAGGTGAGCTGGCTGATGTTTATGAGTGTGGTAATGACTGTCCACACATTCTAAACACATGGGCATTTAGCGGTACTCCTTAGCCTACATCGACATAACCACAACCATCGTGAAAGTCCTCGACGGTAAGGTCTTCAGAGACCTCTATGTTTGTAAGCAACACTGAGAGCCTCAGTAGCTTGGACCAGTCACCCAACCAACATACCATGCACCCATCGTGGATCAGCTGCCATGATGATGATAGGCCGCCAAAAGTGCTTCCATTAGCTGTCGCGTGGCTGCCCATGGGGCAAACACAGACGGATCCAGGCGCAGTTCCCCTCCAACCTCCGTCGCCCAGGTCCAAGCTTCGGCTTGCCAAGTCCAAAGTCGTCACTCGGGTGGACTCACCACTGAGAAGAGAGTTGCTGAGGACCCGCACAAGGCAGGACACAGAACGAAGCATTGGCCCTCCATCCGTGCTGCAACTGAATACTACGCAGGCTACGCACACCCAAACTTCTTTCTGTCTGCCTGTTTCCCTATAGGCATTAGTGCGCTTCGCCTCGTGTCATAGGACACCGAGTAGAGTGGTGGTGCGGGGATCCTTTTAGGATGTGTGGGAGGTTTGATTCCCCTGCCCCGAGGGCTTATAGCCCCGTCCTTGCAGCTCCTGGTCGGGCCTGCAGTGTCAGGCTAGCATTGCCCTCCGAGCATTGCCTGCCAGAGCCTTCTAAGCCCCGTCGGCTTGGTAAGGCCAGGATAGAACACGACGGTATGGCTTGTCTCTGCTCTTTCGTTTCGCTCGTACACGGTAGTACGCTGGAGGGCGGCCTGTTAGGACGAGACTTCAGCTTGCCTGTCTGTCTGCCTGTAGCTTTAGGACGGATACAGGAGAATCCCTCATTGCAGCAACTACCACGACTACAGCTTTCGTTGGCGCCGCTACAGCGCTTATAAAGAGGAACGGCCATGGCATGGCTGATGATGTTGAGAAGCAATACATAAGAAGCGCCATGGAGCGACTAGTACCAGACCATTACTACCTTTCTTTTCAGGAAAAGCACAAAAATAAGAGTGGATAGAGTTTATCCCGCCAGCATGACTGGAGTCTGGAAGGACAGCTTTTATAGGTGGAGCAGCAGACGATAAAGGACTTGTACCTATGCACAGAACGAGTGCAGAACACAAATAGAAGCCGATTGTTGGCCACCAAAGTGGATGTGCCGCCGGGAACTTATAGAACGTACAAAAGTAGACGAGATGATATACGCCATGAAGATCACTGCCTAAAAGCAACTGTCAGCACAACCTACGCGCAAAAGTAGGGTTACAATTGAGCAAGTCGCTAGCGTACAATTAGAAAGATAGACTTATTTACCTGAAAAAAAATTTACAGATGAAACGTGGATCCACTTTTCTTAACTGTAAACCGGCTTTACGCTAAATATATTCTATGACTAAAAAATCACTTATGTGAGATATATGTCGTTCTCTCGTGAAATAACAATAATATGAAACATAGTTACGTATAGATCGGTTTTCGAGGAAAACACATTTTTTCCTTAAAAAAAAAACAGCGTATGCTCGCTGAGAAACAAACCGTATTCTGTTTTCTTCTAGCAATAAGCTGCGACAAACGACCTTTATACGTTCGCGTTCAGAAGCTGCAGATAAACTCGATATATTTAAATAAAACTTCGCTCTTCGTCATTATTCAAGTAGCAAACATCTCCCCAGAATCCTTCGCGTCTCGAAGGCCTGTGTTGCGAGAACTTGAATATGCTTTTGCTCCTTTTAGGAAAGAAAAGCGGAATCGTTTAAAGACACGCCAACCACTAGACCTTGGCGTGGAAGCAAGCCTACGAAACCTACCTAGTAGCTACGAAGGTAAAAAGATTAGGTTCTCTACGGGTTTTCTACGGACTAGTCGAATTGTGAACTATGTACGAGCCTCTCCCGAAACCCCCGTTCCCGAAAAAAAGCAGCTTAAAATTCTAGCTTAGGAATCGCTAACAACAACTGGGCGCTTTTTGCGTGAAACGCAAGCATTTGGTGGGGTTTATACGTGCTACTGAAATGATACCCAAAGTTACGGATGCACTCACTGTGGGGAACCAACATCTAGGACCGAGACAACAGTTACTGTGTCAATATTTATATTTTACCATCCGTACACTTTTGGAGATACTGAAATAAAGACAGTGTTGCATTGCAGTAACTTCCGGGATGTTCTTCGTCTAGAATAGGATAATTTTAACTTATCATTAGGCGTGCTTTGAAGTAGTCTTTGAAGTCTAACTGACAACATTCAATAATTAGTGTTTTTATTTTACTAAGCCACTTAAAGGGTGCATCCAATACTGTGAAAGTTTTGACACTGCAAATAACTGGTTTTCCAGCTATCCTACATGTGCCATTGTAAATTATAACTATAATATCTACCCAGCTGAGACTTTAACCCTGCAGCTTGGTGCGCGGATAAGAGGCTAACAGACCATTTATTACCCGATAGGTTACAATAAACATCCAGTAGACGCTATTATAAGAGGGCAAACATCTATGCGGAACTAAATGAGAAATTGTTTGAAAGAACTCTTAATAATAACCAGAACTTTTGTTCGAATGTACGCCTGACCAAGAGAATCGATTTCGTACACCCGGACGTCAATTAAATAAGTGAATCAGTGAATACATGGCAGTTTTGGCGTACTATATTATAATGTAAATCACTGCAAACAGAGTTCTTGTATTTTTATGTCTCTCAAATCTTCAACTTACGTTATCCTTGACCATAATCTAACAACGTTCTAACAACTATTGATTTTCGGCTTTGTCGGGTCATCTTTAGCACAGCATCCAATTCATACAATTTCGCTTGTTGACATTAGCGCTGTCTGCGCCGTTTGGTCGCATTGCCTACGTACTGTTACGTGCAATTTGCATAGGCCCTCAATCCTCTTTTGCTTTTGCATCGTTCCTGCGTATGTAACCTTTGAACCTTTCGAAAAAAGTCAAAGGCAAAGTGCTCAAGTGCTTCAGTATCCGGAACCTGCAGTAATCGCAGGTCGTCCCCTCCGCGAAATACACTTTTCGTGATCGAGCTTTACGCTTTGCCCTTCTACGTTCTACCCTTCGTTGTCCTTTAGCGCATGGAAGACATTATGTTACCAATGTACGTAGCGTACCAACGACGGTTCCCCGGCCTCATGCAAGCCTGTTGCCTTTACCGTTGTCTATTGTTACTCGATTGTACCTTGACCAAACTAATTCCCTTAATCCCACTCGAGTCCCTAGCCGACTTTGGGTCCTCCAACACAGGCATGAGCCAGCACGGGTATCAGTGTGCCCTGTGATATCGCTATCTTTTCTTCTCCCTTCTTTCCTGCTTAGGGATTATCCATCCGCTCGTGTGGGCCTCTTCATGCTAATGGTTTCATGACGACACGCAGCATTGGTCATACTTCTACTAGTTTACAGTATCGTATCCTCACAAGCGTCGCCGGTGCTGCGACGTCTAGAAAATGGTCAACCTCATCTTTACAGATATCTAACGTACCGTGTATCATGTTGATTCGTAACATCCATGACTATGACAGACCTATCCATCGTCATCCAAAAGCAATATGTTGGTAATGTGGTGCGCTCAGGGAACTTTGTTCTCTGTCGAAATGAACTGACGACGCCTCATAGACCTCCAAGATCGGCAAGAGACCTGGCTGACACAGCATATTAAGTTCCGCGGAAGTATACGCACCGCTGTAAAGGTGTTTCAATGGTTGATGACTAGGAGTTTTTTTCCATCAATCTGATGGCGGGCCATGCCCTTTTTTTCGTTTTTTTATGCATAACCTTTAACGAGCGTAGATTATTTTTTGGTCGTATTTGGATCTGTATTTAGACAATTTCTTGCCGATTTAAACTGATCACTGCGACCTTTTCTCTTTTTTTGATATAAATAAACATGCTGATTTTCGCTGTTGTTTTTTTTTTTCCAATTTTTCAGATGATTCGTTTCGTCGTATTTTTAGCATACAATCTTGCCGTAGTATTTCTATGTTGGCGCATTATCGTCGTTTCATATTACTGCTAAAGAATACAACGTTATGCTAACTTAACGGTGTCCAGGATAGCAGATAAAGTGTATCATGAAGATTTCTTCATTCGTAGCTTGTAGAGTTTGTTTGGCGTTACCGCTACCCTGTATGGTAACGACGTGCGTCAAAGCACAAGCCATGACAAAGCTTGGAACGGTAATAACACATAATACTTATTTTTGTTAATGTTTTTAGTATAATACGGTCCGCGGTGTCAAGAAAAATTGTTGGTAGATGTGTTGCCAATGTCAGGAAAGACGACGGTGCAGATACTAGTGATGCTCATAAATTAGGAAAAATAGGCAGCGAATTTTATTTAGACACTACAATAGATATACCTGTGTTGATATTTTCTCATAAGGACAAGAAAATGTTAATAATATTTTATGGCCGCTAATAAAAGCGCAAATATGCTATATAATAGTGAGCAAGTTGCTCACAGCGACTGAGATATGGTTTAGGTTTATACATTAATGATGATTAAAGATAATATCGTACAGAACAATGGCGACAACGAAGCACAGTGAAGCATATAGGACCTATAAAGAACATTTGGAGAAGCACACACACTACTGGCCTTGTATTGCCTGATTTCGAGCAGTGAAGATAGGTCCCGCTCTCCCACTGCTAAACATGGCAAATGAGTAGCTTTCAGTGCCCAGAATGTCCCAAAATACGGCTGCGCGTTACACAACGTTGCCGAACGCGTCCGACGATGATGTCAAGATGTCGAAATAGGAGACATTGTTGTGGCAAAATGAGGGTCGTGAGAATTCGCGCAGAGCTGTAGGGCTTCGACTGCGACCGGCCGTTCATCAGAAAGCTTTCAAGGGAGTGAATGAAAGGCGACACCGCACTCGGTACTGGGAAGAGAAACACAACTCCGCTGAAGTGGAGTTCGACGGCCTGGCGCCTTTCGTTTAGGGCAAGTTTAGCACGTGACAAGTCGGGTGCCTGTAAGTAGAAGGTCTCGAAATTCATGACTTTCCTGTCTTTCTACCCGCTTAGACACGAAGGGCGTACAACGGCGTTTGTTGTCGTACGAGAAATGCCGCTGAACTTCTCGATACGGCGAATTGCGTTCGCTTTTAGTCGTACTCCTTATCCTTCTTAGCAAAGGCCTGCAGTGGGTGTGCGAAGTATCGCAATGAAAATTAAGCAGTGTCCTTTTAGCATTCGAGAACGCCTGTGATCTTTGCTTACTCGGTTCCGTCTGACAGGTAACAATGTGTAAGGCGACACCAAGGAACATCAATAGCTTATACATGTTGAAGGCGCTGCAGCGGCGGCCAGCTATGCTTCATACCATAGGATTCGGCGAGGAACATGGTGCTGATTGGAAGGGACGGTTCTCAAAGGAGAGCCTTGCACTTGGTGTTGCTTTCCTTTTGTCCTTCCGATTATAGCGGCGACGCCGAATGAGGAAGACTCCACCGGGTTTGCCATGGTCACGTGACCCTCGTCGAGTCGTTGTTAGCACTCCGACATCGTACCGTATCGGCCACACTTCACACCTCTCAGCTTCAAATCCAAAGTCGACACGCGCAGTATCGCTAGCGATGAGGCGTGGTCAAGACAACTTTGCATTTTGACTAAGAACCATTTCACACGTATATATTGTAGGGACTCATTCAGCATATGTATGTCTCTACGGCCAACTAATGCAAAACACTATACTCACGTTATGGCAACAAAGTGAAAGCCTTTACGGAGAAGCTGGAAACATTACGTGTCAGTTGATCGTAGTAATTATAATAGCCGCAGTCGAATACATCGAATCGAGCCTTAAGTGGGATTGAGTGACCTTAACGTTAGATTGGGTAAATGAGGAAAGGCAAAATGTTTTACATTATCACAAACGAAAAAAAAGGGCACTACTGGATACTCGGGCTAAACTTCCGTGTCCTCGATGCGTCTGAACGCTGCACATTAGGCCGAGATGGGCTGTCGGATCGTCGTATGCATTTGTGATACTTCTCAGCAAAGAAGTTAATTCAAGTAACAGTTCCGATAGTCGGTTCATTATATACGACGTAAAGTCCCAGCAGAGAAAGACACAGTAAAGAGAAATGCTGTACGTAACGTTACATTAACGTATTTATCATTCATTGACGCCGCGTACCATGAGCCTTCACTGTTTCACTACTATTGACCCTATAACATGAAGCTTTATTGCGGAAGCGTGTGCTTTCATTATGTATTCCTGTTAACCTCAGGCGGACATCAATTTATTCTTATTTCAATTTATATTGCATAATTATGAAATGTTTATTGACATATTTAAAGTACAAAAGCAAGCCCCTAATACATAGTGCTATAATTTCGATCATAATAAAACCACTTTTATGTAGAAAATAGGTTATTTCATGTAAATTCGTTTAAGGCTATTTTACTAAGGTGACTCCATTGACCGATTGGTGTAACCAGTCTGCATCGTCTACTTGACAACGAGGTCTATTCACGTCTGGTTTCGAACCTAAATCGTTGGGCATTGCTAAGTTTGGTAGGCAACCACGTGGCCCTGGCATCATTATGGGAACCCATTAAATTGACTGGGACTAACAGATCCCAGAACGAGAGGTGGTTTGCTTGAGCCCAATAGGAGACTGACTGCCCACTAAGCACAACACTAGTTCAACTTAGTTCCTGACCCAGAACGGACTACGTGCACGTGACTAACCGAAGGTGATCCTGTTATTGACTTTGAAGAGTAAGCACGTTCACTCCAAGACGTGTGTACGTTACAATCAATGCCGATGTATGATAAATGCTATTTAGTTTACCTCGGAACTACGATTGAATAGGCCATAGGTCTGAACGGATAAATATAAATAAAAAAATATAAACTTACTATAGGAGGAACATTTGTTATTATTATTATTATTATTATTATTATTATCATTGAGCACGCGACGAGTTGCGTTCTTACGAAAGCGACGCTAATAAAGACTCTAAGATATATTATTATTATCATTATAATAATATAATTAATTTGATAGATTATTTTTTGCAAGTCATTGTGCGGCTGTGTGTTTGGTGAGATCTGCTTCGTGAGGTATCGTGAACCTCTAAATGCGAAGTGTGACATCAGGCGCTAGATTGGTGTCAATAGCTTAAAAACGATAAGAACAAAAGTTCAACTGGTTACTGAACGTTTAACGTTGTTCAATTTGTGCTTTCTAGAAGCCAGAGCATACTGTCGATCTTTGCATTATATTGACTGTCGGCAAAAAGCACATGTTGAGGGATTTGGTTTCCTCTATTCTTTGGCTTGCTGACTGCGTTGGGCGCGAATCTTCAGCGACAAAATTACAATTCCAGCCGTCGTTTTTTCTGCCGTTGTGATGGCGACGCGACAGCAAAAGAACTCAAATGAAGAGCTCCCCAATAGCAATACGTTGAAAACGGCTACGATCGATAATACATACATAAAAAATGATGATACTCCGACAACGCTATGTGCTGTTCTTCTTTCAGATGCTAGCCAGATCAGATAAGTGGCAATCGGATGCTGGCTCCGATCCTAATAGTTTTACTGTATAACGACGGCATTCTGCAGATTTGTCCGCCCGTTTATGCGTCTGTGTGAAAGAGAACAGAGTTTAGAAACATTTGATCGGTGCGGCAACGATCGGGCCCGGGCGTCAACGGAACGACGCCAATGAACGTCAACCACGATTCAATTAGAAGAGACGAGATACGTTGTATAACGACCGAACCATACTGGCCAGTTCAACATAATTGGACAAGTGTAGATGTCACATGCGCCCATGTATAAGGGCAAACGGGATCATGCGCTGATTCCTGCGCAGTGATCCTACTGACTACGAGTATGATATACACGATGCATGATATGCGCATTCTGTACGTTTGGCGCACGTAAAGTATTAGAGCGTACGAAAGGAGCAATGCATAGTATATAATAAGTTCTTTTTCTGTGTGCAACTCGATGGCAACTTGTTGGCCACCTCTGCCCAATAAAGGATAATAGAAAGGGAACTGATTCTAAACTAAGCAAGGATTACTTTTTGTTCGAAAAAAAATTGTGAGCGAACCTCCGATGTTTGCAGTATGAACCCCTTTGCAGGAAACGCGTTTGCACTAACGATAGATGGTAGCCCCTTTATCTAGTCAGCCGTATCTACATTAGCACCTTCCATATAGACCATCCTCACTGTCTCCCTATAGTTTCGGTGGCTCGGCTATCCCAAACGCTCTTCGCAACCGTTTGAAAAATCCCTTTAGTCCTGAAAAATCTCTTCCAAATATTGCTATTTTTTAATAGATTAACTGTCTGTTTCTGACTAGCGTTAATAGTATATTATCCAAAATCTTTAAAATAAATCGACCGATATCATAGTATAATGCGCTCAAGGTAATTTTTTCTCTAGCATTTCAGTTATTTCTATTACGTATCAGTTTTCTATCTGATAGGCACGTTTGCTATATTTAACATGTTCGCTTTAATCATGTCTCCGAGCAATTTTCCCAGCTAAACGTTGGGACATATCGCTTAACGCCAGTAGCGGATTTAAACATCGAGAAATACGTTCCACGTCACGTAATAACGGTTGTGTTCACGTTTCTTATCTATTTAACAACTAGTCGGTTTACTACTTGGTCTATTTGCTCACTGGTTCAATTGTCGAGTGTCGGTTTTTTTCTATCGGACAGCCCGTGTTTTGCTTCCCAAAAGCAATCCTGCTTTCCATATGGTGGCTTCACATTCGACAGCGAAAAGTTTAGGCTACAATCGGCTGGTCGGGTCGTGTTTTCTCAGCCATTTTCGATCAGCTATTGGTAACATTAGATAACAAGCTAATGTTATGTAACACAGTTACTTAGTCAACTTGATTCTGACCCTTGCTGAAATAATGAAAGAAGAGTAAGTTTTCGATCGATACGAGGAGCAAGCGGACGACGCCGACGTGGGCTCTGCGTCCGACCACGTGGTCGATTGTAAAGAATAGTACAGCCAATCTGAAACAGGACGAAAAGCAGAAAACAAAAGAGGTGATCCATTGGCAATCAACGACCGATCGACGGACCTCACATGTGTTCTATATGACAACATTCGTTTGACATCCGCTACGCGCTGACACAGGAAAATCCTTGCCGTTTTTAGGTATTGGTGGCAATTTTGTAGTTAACTAGCGCTACTTTTCGCCGTGGCAGCTGCCATGTGTGAGCCGGGAAGGAATCGTACCGCTTTCTACCGTGTTCCGCCGACGCTCACAGAATCATTCCGTCATTAGATGATCGTTCGTTAGCTGTTTCAAACATTCTCATCCCAAATGGACGAAATACAGGCAAAAATGGAGCACGTCAGTGCACGACCGCGTCCATTGTTGCAACAGGCTAAGGTCATATGGGTGTCCATCAGCGGGTGGGGTGTATTGGCCCCTAACATGCCCTTTACAAGTTACAACTGCCAGTCAGTGATTTTTATTGAAGGCGCATATGATTCTGAGCACTCAGAGGACGTGAAGCTCTTCGTACTGTCTATGAACGCCATCGAAGTCTTCAGCCATTGGAATCGCGGTTAGAGTTGTCCCCTCATATTAACAATTTTCACATGTCAAATGTTTAAATACCTAACTTGTTTAATGGCTCGGATGGACACATAAGTTTTCTGAATTTCAAATTCGAAACAGTATAAGCAAGGCACGATCGGATTTAGCGATCCGGGCATAAGTAATCCTCACAATTCGATTTCGACAAAACCCCGTTTTATATACTAGTTTATCTGGGCTAGTAAACTGGGCAACTTTGTTAAGTCGACGTTTGCTAAGAGGCAAAAAAAAATAGTTTGATTACTTAACAAAACACAAATGACTACGTTCACGTCTCGCCTCGCCGCGCGAAATCAGTTACGAACGCTGATACACGCCATACACGACTGAACGCTTTCCGTGGAAAACTGCCCCTGTCCAAGAGTGACACAATCTACTGAAGACGCTATTTTTATTTTCTACTGAGATGACAAGCGTTCTCCGCCCTATGGCAAATACCTTGCCATGGTATTTAAACTACCACAAGCGTGTCGTGCAACCACAGGCCTCTTCGGGTCCTAAGGTTCTCTGTAGTGTTCGGTCATCTGGGGTGGGACGTAGAAGCTACTGCATCGCTGATGGTAGTGCGGTGGCAGGAGAAGCTCAAATAAAATGTAGGTGCTCCTCGTTGTCGTTTCTGACTAAAATAATCCGACCCGCGGTCGGATGAGCACGTCCGGCTCACCGGGCACAGATCTCCAATTCATACTCGCACATATACACATTCTGAGAGACGCAGTATATATAAATATACATATAATTTCGACGTATAGGCGGCAAGGCGGGCGCTAAGCTGTTCCGCTGGGGTAGTATGCGCGCTGTCGTTGCGGGCCCGTAGTATTATTAGAACAACTGGGGGGCTATTTTTGGCTTGTTTTAATCGTGACTTGAATTCTCGTGAATATTTTTTCCTTTCAATTTTTGCTGTTTCGATTTCGATTGTACAGTATTAGAGCGTATGGAAAAAAATCAGTGGTCGTCTTTTTCCGGCTGTATCCCGATCGGGGGCAACATCTGTGTCTAATGTTTTTTTTTTTTTTTGCTTTTACATAATTGCACGAGAATAGTGGTTTGCTTTCGTGCATCTTTATTAAATCCATTGACCAACAAATGCCATTTGAAGTAGCATTAAAACCATTAGAAACATCACAATTAGTAGAATTCAACCAGCGCTATGGACAAAACGCACGACATACATAATGTTTACGTGAACCCATCAGGTGCAATCTATTTCTTATCGTAGTAAGTGATTATTAGCTTTGTGCATGCTGTTGACAAATCTTGTCACTAAACAAAATCTATCAAAAATCGCGGCAAGTTCCATAGGTTTAGGCTAGTATAGTATCGGGACAAGAAACTTGCGATGCCAACTTATCACGTCAGCTAAGAAAGCTAAAAAAGATCCAAAAAAATCCTCCATTTTTTTCAATAGCAACACGATGCTCACTTAGTAATCTGTTTCCCCAACATCCTTGACCCCGTCAATCCACTCACTTAGGATGGTTACGTAAAGCCATTATTATATTCTTTACTTATGCTGTTGAGTGTGGGGGGTCGACATATATGGCCGATAGATAACAATTTGCATTAATTATAATGATATAACCATTTTTACCATTCGATTAATCCTTCGTTGAAGACACATCGCTGGAAAACTCAAAGCACGCTTGTATTGCCCGCTATTAATATGTTTGTTTACTAGTTTTTAAACGTGTTCGCCCAAATATCCACCGTGGCGCTTTGCCTACTACTGAGTGCTGGCCAAGGCTGAGCTTAAATCGATGGTTATGGGTGAAAGACACGATACTGTATAGCTGCATTATTATCAAAATTTACATTGACGAAAGCTTCCCGAAGTTCGAGTTCCGCACTCTAGCCCTTCTTAGTTTGTATATGCCTAGAGTGCGAAAACTATTCACGGTGTCTGTGACAGATCGCTGGACGCCAATCGGCTAAACTTTCAGCCGCTGCGGCTTTCTTGTGGCTAGCTATATTGCCGGTAGACGGTTCGATGGCTGTACCTTCTGTCTTGTCTCTGTTCGTTCTCGACTGGGCTTCTCTCTCGGTCCTAATCCGCATCAACGATCTCGCTAATCCAAGAGCCATAACCAGTGGTCGGCATTGAGCGGATGGCAAATGCGACGAGAGTATCGCAACAGCCTGGCTGGCTGGCTGGCTTCATTGTTGCCGATACGCGTCGGTTTGCTAGCTTCAATACGATGCGATACATAGAGGAATATGTAGAAGCGCCTCTTGTTAGAAGCGTCCTTTACATTGCTGCCAGCAGCAACAGCGACGTGCAACATTGTAACTTGCGTATTCGGGGCGCTAGCCTTTCTATCAACGATTTAACCTTAGCATCAGCAAGCGTAGTAGCACAGCCGCCATTGCGAGACATCGAGCATCAATAAGGTTATCCCTCAGACTTTCAAACCCTGCGACGATGGCGGCGGCCGCTGCAACCGCCTCGATTGCAAACGCCCATTCAGTTCTATGTTTGGCTGAAGTTTGCTCGCAGTTTGCAACAACTGCCGCCAAGGAAACTTGTCGCATTTACTCCCTTGCGCTCGATCTTTGGTCGATCTGAGCGAAAAACAGAGAAAAAAAAGAGCGAGCTCGAGAGGCAATGCAACCAGAAATATAGAGAGCTCGCATGTGCAGGGCGAAACGGGGCAGACAATGGTCCCGCACTTTCTAACCGCGCATACTCACATCTGAGCTTCGCGGGATAGCCTGGAACCCAGGTAAGTATCGGTGAGCCCGCCGTTAAGGCGTTGAGGAGCGGGGGGTTCTAGGAGGTTGAACGAACGCGCATGGTCCGGCTAATCCGTCCAGAAATGGCTTCGCCAGGAGTCGGCATTTCCTGGCGTTCTCTGTTCTGCGCCAGCTTTAAGCCCAGATCTCAAGTCTAGCCTGAGGTCCCGGTCTAGACCGACTGGCATAAATTGTTGGAACGACTTTAGTTTTTTTGATTTTTCGTTTTATTGTGCACTGCTAAACGTTGAACTGCAGTCATAGGAACTTCGTTTCGTTGTGTCATCGAATGATATGGTTTGGACGGCAATGGAGAAAGACGACAAGTTCCTGCTTGGATCAACAGCTCTCGACATAAATTGACGAAAAGTACCACCGCGTTCCTGTTGACTCTTTCTTGGTACATTCATTATATAGAAGAACATCAGTCATCAGATAATTACATGCCCGTTGGCAACTGCTTGGATAAATCAAAACAAACGTACTTCTGTGCCAAGTCTATAGTCAGGCGTCGGCTCGCCTAGTAAGTTATGCTATCGAATTTTAAAGGCGTTTTCAATATACATGTAACTTGTGATTGATGTCGTGTCCCGCTCACACGTACAGGATATACTGAATTCATTATTTTACGCAAAAGCAAGCATTAACACGTAACTGCATGATGAAATATAGCACCCGACAGTTTTTCTGAATAAAGAACTCACAGTATCTATCGAGGTCAATATCTTCTTTAAGGTGTCTTCACGTAAGCACACTTATGGCCTAGTCACACAGTGGATCTCGGCTTGGGTCGGTGACTCTTCGCTTTTGAGGGCTTAGCCGTCCAGGCCACGACGCTGGCGGCGTCTGATACGTTTATGCAAATATATTAGTTAATCTACCAAGTTATTATGAGTCCTCTATATATATAATTATCCTGATATTTGGTAATAAGTCACAGTGTTAGTCTGTTTGAAAATACGAGAATATCGTATAAAAATTATTTCTTGTCCATGGCACATTTAATTCTACGCTCCATAAATTGCCTAGCAGTCTTTTACCCGCTAGGATAGTTTAAATATTCAAAAGTGTGACAACAATGTTACAGCCTACGATAATGTTTCTTGGCTGTCCACTTCAAGCTTCCTATGGGCAGTGCGCGGTTTTTCCTAACGCTTAGCGAAAAAATCAGGACAACTCAAGTAGAATTCCGTCGTTCGACCTCCTATCTTCAAGTGCCCTTATAAACCTAGCGAGGCGTTACACCCCGTTTGGTCTGTTCGAAGTTCCAGTTGTGTGCTCTCAACAGGGCAATACGAAAGTCAGGTGTATCGTCCTTTTGAAACTTTCCGTGTATATAGGTCGATTAACTGTACCTGATGCCTGCGACTCACCGAAGTGTACGATGAGTGTAGTACAATGCACACAGCGATACTAACAAAAAGCAAGTTCTTTTCCTAGCATAGTTGTGCCTCTAGTTCTTCAACTTATGAGTCAAGACCAGCTCAGTAGGTTGGCAACTTAACGGTTTAGCCTACGTTGACTGATCTAAAAAAAATTGTTTCAAGTTCGGGCTGCATGATGGGTATATCGGTTAGCGAAAAACGGCGTTTTCGTCATTTGCCTTATGTTAAATTTTTTTCTCCGATGTTAATGGCTAAGGTCACAATGAGCTATAAAGCAAAATGTTTTTCCACGATATATTCCACTTAACCACCACTGAATAAACAAACAGACAGAGCTAATCAGCAAAAAACACTCTACAAACGGCATATATGTATGTATGCGCGCGTCTAGCTTGAATATCTGTTTATCGTTTGTTTTAATGGCTGTTTATACACAAAAAGGCGTAACAAGATGAATTTCTTTTTTATGTCATCGGTGGTAATATTACCTGTACTCACCATGGGTATAGCTTCGCAGATCACTTTTCAATGGTAACCATGTGTCAAGCGATATTGATAGTGGTAAACTCGTTGAGCTTGTATCGGCCAAATAACGCTCCATGAAATCAAATTTCTGAGCAAGCAAAAAAATCCTATAAATCAAAAGGTGCAAAAAAGCTTTAAACAGGCCAACCGTGAGAGCTTATCGCGACGATGCGATATTCTTCTTCCTAGAGTCGCCCTTAATGGCATACAAAAAATCTATATAGGAATTAAAGGAACTACTTGAACCATTTTAGTAAATCTTCGAGGTGTTCATATCTAAACCCCATCGGAGATGCTCCAATTTGCTTCACAAAAGGCTTTTCTGGAGTTTGCAGAAACTCTAAAGACTGGTGATCCTCGGGTAAAAAATAAGGTGATCCATTAATCTTGATAGGAAGTTCATCTGTTAGATAATAGGTGATTTTCATTCAGGCTTCGTACAACGAATGGTGCATAAACGCATGCCCGTCATAACAAATGGCCTAGCAAAGTTTGTGCCAATCTATATATGTACTTTTTTAATAAATCTCAGCGAGTTACACGCTATCGTTTCTGTTTCTCTCTTAAATCAGTTCGTCATAAATTTGCAAAAATAAAAAAAAGTTCACTTATCGTTCACGGCCAACGACTTTTTCGATCGACGTTTTGCCCTTCTGTGGTCCTGCGTTATATGCACATAAAGAACGGGACATAAGCAGTAAGATAGAAGGCCTAAAATGTTTCACAGAGATGATTACAGAGAAACTAATCTGAAGACTGCTAGTGTTGACTGCCAGATAGCGAGCGTGGCTAGGTTGAGGCTTGCTCCGAATATTTGACTGAGATTGTAGTTATAATAGCCAGATCCTTGATAACCAGCTATAATATCTTTGACAGAGTACCGTGCAAGATGTGTTTACACCGTTCCTCAACGGACAGCCTGAAGTACAGCTTGGTCGGATCAAGGTGACGTGTAAGAAGGTGATGCTTCGAGAGAACACGTCGAACCTCAACGGGATAACGTTATTCACTTTCACTCACAATGGCCTACCGTGCAGGCAATTCCTTATCGACTGGAGGACCCAAATATTAACTCCGAAAGCTAACTAGCTAGATTTACTAGCTTTCAACCTTTGAAAAATGCCATCAAAGTCAAGATAAATACCTTCACACACAGAAGACAAAATCACTGAGTCGCAAAGTCATCCATTTCCGTTCGTAAATTATCAGAAAACTAAATGAATTGCCTAACAGTTTTACCTCTAATAGTCTATAGAATACCACCATAGGCAACACTAGATGTTTGTTTCTTGGCTGTGTTTGTCCGAAGAGGTCAGAGACGCGCATATCTTTCGGAAAGTACTCAAATAATAGAAGAAAACGGAGTATTCGAAAAGCTGGCGTACGACCGAAAGTGTTACACCTTTAGCTTCATCAGTGTTCCAATAGACTCTAAATGCATCATCCACAGGATTTATGAAACATCGGACACCTGTTACAAATCCGGGGTCGAGCGCGCATTCTGCATGCAGAGATTCGTTGATCTTTGGGGGCAGTGGATTTTCAGAAAACGACCACTAAGCAATCCCGCGTGTTCAGCGTCCATCTCTCTGATACGGGCATTGTTTCATCCGGCCGACTAATAAATACAGCCAGTAGCTCGGTTGTTGACAACAACAGTAAAGGAATCGTGTATTATGTGATTTTCGTCCGTGTATTTACTACCAGTAAGGGCACATTTGTTCTGCACTGGTTTTTCGGCATAATTTTCCAATACGATTTCCAACAGCCTCTCGAACTGTTAATTACACAACGTTCTTCTAATATCAGGCGACCTAACCTAACCTAACCTAACCTAACCCCCTGTTTAACACGCTCATTGCAGATATCGATCTCATGTGTAATTGGGGTTCTAATTCTTAGACATTAAAAGCCCCCTTTAAGACTATGTTGACATCATTATAGTTAGTAGAATACTAGCTCCAATCCATGAGATCGAATACAAGCTCATGATTTTATAGTCGGCCTTAAAGATAGTCCGATCTCATGTGAGACTCAATCAGAAACGAAATACATCTACGCAGTAGATCGTAGAAGAATAAAAATGACGAAAAAATCTAAGTCGTCATCGCGAAATGTCCGATAGAGAAGCGGGTTATCGTTGCTCGTTTTGCCACTAATTGCTCAAGCTCCTTGAATATACTCGAGTAAATATAACACACGAGTTCACATAATAACGAGCTGATAACTATTTAATACGAAAATCATGAAATGTATATATAGTCAATTACGCTGCTATTAAATTTCACATATAGTCCCTATATATAGCGTAATAATTGAAAACATATTAAGCATGTGTGCTCGGACCACTATATGTCCGGGCGCATCTCCTGGGAACCTTCTATTTCCTAGAACGACGCTACTCATATAATAGAACAGTAATGCAGATACTGAAAAATAGCTTGTTTGTACGATCTACACAAGTGTTACATTTGTGTAATATATATATATATATATATATAGGGCCGGTGAAGCTAATAATGTCAAAAAGTCCCGTATGTTACGCGTTACGCACCTATTTGACATGTTCGATAGGATAGGATAGGATTCTTTCTTTTGATTGGTGATGATTCGCGCATAAAATGCTGCGGCCACGCGGATACATTATGTCCCAGCACGTTACCCCGGTGGGGGTAAGATAAATCTTTTAGAGGACTCGTTGCATCTCCACATCCCCATAGTAATCGGGCCCAAAAAAGCCACCGATGTTTTGTGTACCCAGCACTTGTTCACGTTATGCTACGGTAAAGACAACTTTCTCAACGATTCGACGACCACTTTTCGGATCTCTTGAAACCCTGTCGTCCACTGGGCTCCTGTCAATACCTTTGCTACCCCCTATCGATCGACATTTTGATTTTTCCTTCCCATTTTTCTACGTTTCTTCTACTTTATGAGTTGCTACAATGAACGGCCATCATGTGACAGCCGGGTCAGAAGTCGAATCAGATCGGACTGGGCTGTTGCCGACACAAGTGCTTGCCTGTCAAAGTCAAGTGCGAAGCACGAGATGAGATCTGCCGCAGAGACGATCCTATTGCAACCTGTGGTGTTCTCATGCAGCTTCAGGTCCGTCCGACTCTTGCAGTCCCGTTTATTATTCAAGGCGATATACGAAGACACCTTTCATGGAAACTAAAACTATCATTGGCCTCTGAACACGGGTAGAACTCGCGGCCGGCCCTTTCCTCGACCACTTGACTCTTTTTGCTTCGGGATCTTGATCGGATCTTCACTTGCCACTCGTCACATTGCGAGCGGTACTCTCTTGCTGGAGCGCGGACGCGTTCCGATTTGAATGCAGTGATTGGGTATATCGTGACGATACCAGTGCGCTTATGGAGGTGTGTACATTTTGTATCTAAATGATCCACGTTGGGCGTAGACCTCATACGAATACAGTGTGTATTGGAAACGTAACACGCCGAGGCCCACTGTGTTTTCGAATATGAAAAGTCAAATTATCCTCCATTTATTCTATCTATAATGGGCTACGCAGAAAAAAGCTTCAAGCTCGGATAACAAAACGTTTCGAGATGGGCTACCGTACATTGTGTATATCTTTGTATATTAAACGCGACCGAGCTGAACGAGTCTCTTGACGCTTCGTATATATATAAGACTATAATGACGTACTGCTCTTTTTAGGCTTGTACGCGCCGTCCTTTTCGCACAGTTGCGAAGATCAAGCAAGAGCAAAATGAAGCTGTTGGCTGATGATTCGAAAGTAAGAAAATCGGCTGAATCCATTGGAGCTAGTCGATGTTATTCACGTTGACAGAAGAAACAAATCGTTACGTTCAGTCGTGGCAGCCACAGACGTTGATCTTGCTAAACGTAGCGTACTGCTGCATTGTCTCTAATAGCTAGACTGTGTCATCAATAACTACACCATGTCTCGTAGACAATATTGTAGTATGCTTGTAGATTCGTTCCTCGTGGGCCTCGTCTCAATGAGCGTCTAGTGGTAGGAATATGTAATGAAATGGTGGGAGTGCCCGTTGTCTAACATCACGCAACTTCTCGATCTTCATTGACCAGCAGAACTAAAACACAATTGCGCACTTATTATTATTAGTAGTAGCATATAGTAGTCTATAAGCAACTGCCACCCACTTTGTTGTCGTAACCCTTTTCCCCATGTACTACTAAATCGAAAAACCGTAACGGGATCGTACCAGGAACCGCTTTGAACAACAACAACAACAACAACAAACAGACACAGACAGAGAGACAGAGCGACCATCAGCAAAACGCGTACCATCATCTAATGCCAGTGAAATTCCGCACGCAGGATCCACCGCATCGTAGGGGAACATTACCACGTTACCAACTACTTATTGTGTACACGTAATCTAGGTCTCCAATGTGTCCAGGACCAATGTGGACAACGGCCTGTTACAGGATCTGCCGTTAGCGGCGGGCAGCGTGCGGCGCTGGGTGAAAGCAGCGGCACGACATTCTGCAAACAGAAAACAATTGCACAAGAAGAAGGAACCACTGTTGTATCATATATTCCATTTAAGATCGCGTTGTCTAGATACACGTTCTCGTCTAATATTGTTTCTTATTGTCATTGTGATTTGCGATTGTTTCTGCCTTAGGACGTCAGTTATTTTCCCGCTTTTTCTCACACGCAGACGCTTCGATTTGATCCTTCTCTCAATTATTTCTTGAAGATTTCCCCAAGTTGATATGCAAACTTCTTTGCACAAATTCGATGGCGGTGATCATGTCCCGATTTTGGTAGCTTTTTTTTTTTTTTTTTCTCTGCGTCGACGTTTTCATTTCGCTGTACGTCTTTTTGGTTCTTTCATCATTCGGTCGTCTTAGTCTCCTCGTTGTCGATCTATCGCAGACGATTTTCGAGTTTCCATCAGCCCTGACGTGCTCGCTGACTCGTTCGGTCGCGTAAGCCTTGCCCGTCTCCTCCGTCACGATCCATGTAAAAGCACGAATTGCTGCCACAGTAGAAGCAACAAAGACAATAACATCAGTGGTAAAAGCAAGCGTACATTGTATTGTATCTACATGGCATCGCGTGCGTGCTTGGCTGGTTAGTACTTTTAAAAGCTGGCTCGCGTGCGAACACCGTACCCAACCGTAAAGACAATTGAAACGGCTGCCATTTGTTGTTCCCTCTTGTATAGCTTGTCACCGATCTGGGACTAATCACTCGATTCGCCAGCTGAGTTGGGTCCGTCTCGGCTCCGGCCGCTCGGACGAGAGCCTTGTGACGTACGGTGAAAACGACTTCGTCTGTTCCTTCTGTGCTCCTGTGCCCGCCAGCAACAAGTGTTTTCAAGTAAAACCTTCATGACGTCTCTGATTCGAAGTACAACGATTTAGCGGTGCCGTAGATTTTGGGTTACGGCGTTGCGGTTCTTTTGCCGCCGCTGTCGCTGCTACTGTTGTTGTTGTTGCTTTGTGGTTGGAGGAACATTTGAGAACGCGCGGGCCTGTTGCTGACAAGATTTGAGCCCGTCACCTCTTTTTATTGTATTTCTTCTTTGGGCCGCAGCAGCAGTAGCAGCAATAAACAGGTAGATGTTGCTCGTTCATTCGTCTTTTTTGGCAGTCGTGTAGCGGGCCTGTTACTGGCCCGCCTGTCAACGATGAGCTAGCTGTTGTCCGAAACGATGGCCAGGCTTGGAGCAAACGTAAGTCATTGTATGCAAATCAGTTCGGCTTTCCATTTCTCCACTGCACATCGTATTCGCTCAAATTCCAGCTGGGATAAACGGGATACGACGTTGTCAACGGTGTCACTGACCAGCTTGCAACGACAGACCGCAGTCTGAAGCAAAGGTCTTGCTCTGCCAGGAAACAACGTACCGAGCTTGAGACAGTTGACAATTAGTCAGAAAATAGTGAAATCAGAAAGCGGCGGAACATCGCAACGTAACGGTGGCAACCGAGACGTGTGTCGGTGGAAGTATCTTCCATAGAAAATCACATGTTCCATTATGCTGTACAAACGAATAGAGTTCTTAAAGCTAATTCATCTAATGTCTCGATGCCTGACTCGAACGGAAAATGTGCCCGGAACTGTCGATAAACTAGTAAACACTTAACGTCCACCTATCAAATTTGGATGAACTTCTTTACTCTTAGCCTGAGGCAAAGACGTATCGTAGCATGTTTGCCCCTGACAATTTACAAATCAGTGATATTTCGTCTGTCTTTTAAGTTGGACTTCCACTGATCTCACGATCCTAAAAATAATTTGATCTTCATATCTGTATAGTTGAGAATGAAATGGTTAAATTAATATGTAACATCAACTACAGATAAAAATAACTTAATTTGTTAATTATCTTTACTTTACAAGCTTCACTTTGGGCTTCGTAATTTACTACGAACTTTACCGGGCCTAATAATCATCAATAGAAGTTTAGAACAGGAAAGAGACAGGCTGAAAAGTTTGGCAGCTTCCAGCATGTCTATTTCATGCGCTTTAGCTATTCCCGACGGCCAAATTCTGGCCTTACCGTAATAGAAAATGGCAATAGCTGATCGACAGCTCAAGTTGGATTTCACTACGATAGCACCTGTTATTTCTCGGAATATATTCTAATCCATATAAAATTGATCCAAAGCGACAATTTTGATTTTATCACTTTTAGACTAGTAAGTATTAATACTATTATTTTCTTTTTTATACCATAGCATATATAAGAGCTATTTTGCATATATAGCCAGCTATGCGCATTTAAATCATGGGCAGTCCAAGGATATACCGTTGCCAAGTACGTATCACTACTGCTACATATATTCGTTCCATTATATACGGCCATATGAACCCAAGTCCTACCCGGCCAAGGCGCCACAGTAAAAAATAAACCATGCCCAAGGGCTACTCATCGCGGGAGTGAGCGACTGACAACTATCGTCAGCTTGCTACAGCAACTATTACAGGCGCTGCCGCCTTGTTTTGCCTTCGGAATCAGTTCTTGTTTGAAGTAAGTTCGCTGCTGTAAAAGTACATCAGCTAGTTCATGTCTTCGTAACGCAGCTTGGTCCTGTTGGCCGGCCCGTATTTTTCCCCGCTGAAGTACAATACGGACATCCCTTTCGTACTGAACGATTATTATATATATATATATATATATATATATATATATATAGCCGTTACATCATGCACTGTATCTGTCTATCCAGATGTAATAAAATCGGTTACATGCGGCCACAAATCACAGTGGCTACCGTTTCACCTGGCTTCTTTCTGTCTGTTCTGTTTCTAGGATCACGGTAGGCGCAGGCGAAGTACGTTAGTTACCTGCTTGCCTACTCACTGTTGAGACAATAATCATCGAGGCCTAGCGGACGGCGCCCGGGGAACGCCTGTTGCGACCTCAGCGGGCGATTCCTTCACGGAGCTAAACGCGCAGCTGACCGAAAAAAAGAACGCCGACGAACGAACCAACCGACCGACCGACCGACCGACCGAAGACTGCGACGGCTAAAAAAACTCCCGGCAAAGTGAGGAAGCAATGCAGTGCAGATGATTCGATCCCGTCCGATTCTATCGGGTCCAACGGGCAACAACGGATCAACCAGCTAATGTCGACTGAATGTTTTATGTCTAAGGAGGAAAGAGAGGTCAAATGTCGATTTAATCTATTCTGCATCGCGGTAATACGGCAGCAGTCGTAGCGACTCAAATGAAATTACTCGGTGTCCGGTGTTAGCTGGGTGTTGAGTTTCTCTAGTCGAAACCTGTACGAAACGTTCGACATTTGCCTCCGTCATTGTCGCCCTCGTTGTCGGCAGCAAAAAACCGCGCAACAGCGGCATCGCGTCCGCGTCGAACACGGCCGCCGTCGGCACCGCAATCCAGCATCGGCGTGTCGGAACGAAAGCAAAAAAGCCATTTAAACGGTGGAACAAACACTCGGCGGCGGCGGCGGCGGCGGCAGTGACGACGGCGACATGAAAAAATCTCATATTCAAATTAAAACTTTTAGTAAATAACTGGGATAATAGAAGGGTAGTAAATTTTCACTCATTTGTGATTGATAATGCACTTTTACATTGGACCTTGCAAAACTACATATAAGCTACTGCTATAAGCTAAGATATATATATAAGCTAAGATTGAAAAATCTGAGGCTACAGATCTGAGGAATGCCGAAGTTATTTGGGACTACATTTGAAGTCGTAGAGCCGACCTTAGTTTTGCGGGATAGCTAATTATTCTATCTGTCTAGCGCCACGTATCGTCACATAGTAATATGACAACACAATTCTAGCAGTATGGTGATAATGTTCTAAGCTATTCTTATAAAATGTCTCGTTGGCACCTGAGCGTTGTCAAGACCGCAGCTTTGACTTGGCGGTGATAACGGTAAATGCAGGCAGCAATGCCGTAGACACACATACGTAGGCTGCGCGTATACAGGGCCTAAAACATACGCTTTATGGATGACGTTAGCCGTGCACGTCCGAACGACCTCGAACGAAGTCGAAGCTTCGAGGCACTCGGAGCGCAGGGTTAGCTAGCAAACAAAATAGGGGTTCCGTAATATTCCGTATGGTGTTGCGTACGCGTAGCTCCTTTCCAGCGGCAAACACACCGAACGATGCCAACTAGCTCGGATAGCAAGAAAGAGAGAGCGTAAAAGCGTTTCGGATCGAGTAAGTCTTACTTGGCCGCTATTCTAAAACTAATGAATTAAGTTAGAGGCGAGTGATAAATGCCAGACTAAGATTTAATCAGTGATCCGAACAACAATAACGGCAACAGCCCGGGTCTGATCTGTTCTGTTTCGATTTACTACGATGTTTGTTCGATTTCGCGCGCGTTCCTTTCCGTGTGCCAAGAAGTTAATTTTCGTTGTAATTCTCAGCTATACAAGTTTAGCGATCAACAGAAGAGCGCCGATAAAGGAACAGCGTCCCGTGCTCGGACTCGCTAGACAGTTTCACAAGTTTCTTTTCGAGAGTTACAAAAAAGGGGCCGTCAACATTGGGATAGATATCAAATCGGGACGTTTGTATCTGCGGAAAGTTTAGTCGGCGTTTGAATGCGAACGTGTCGAAGACATTGTCGCGCCCAAAACATGAGTTGTATCTCTTATGTTGATTGGGTACCTATACAACGAGTGGCCTAGCAGCGATTTCTGTCACCCAGCTCTGATAGAGGGCGATCAGAACATTGACTGTTCCGCAAACCTGATTCGTACCACATTTTCTTGAAGTTATCTTTAAATCACTTCTTAAAGAGAGACGCTTTCTATGAAATTAAAAATTGTATTTATTGATACAGCAAACACTAGAAGATCGAACAGAGCCTCTCTATATATCAATGTAGCCCCGACCCCCGTATCTATTTACTTCGCTTTTCGATAGACCCCAATCGGCTGAATACGTGTTGGCCATTGTTCTGTTCAATAGGTAGCCACGCGACAGTTTGAATGTTACTCCGACATTGTCCAGGTTGCTCATTCGTGATTCGTCGATAACTTTAAAGCTCGTACCACACGGTCCGTCTGCCGCTGTTGCGGTATTGTTACGGCTGGTCAAGAGTGATGGCGTAAGTCCTTAACTGGATTAGCCGGAGATTAGTGAATCTGTCAGACGTTGAACATGGCGTCTGCTATCAGGGTTCACCTCTGGGCAACTGCTATGAGCTATATTAGCTTTACTTTTTGTTATTTTTCTATGGGGCAATTTCTTTGATCTGCATACTTTTTTCACTATTAGATCTCTCATAGTCCACGGTCTTTAGAAAAAAAAGGTTACTCTTGAACACATGGATAATCATAAGTGATTTTTTAAGCTTCTTTGACAAGTGGTAGAAAATCTAAATGTGAGATGCTCAGAGGCATTGTTCGAGATAGAAACTTTATACTGCAAGGTTTTCTAAGAATATCGAGCGTACAACCTTTGTCAATAGGATCATTAATCACCACTAGCGGCGAGCGTGTGTTTAGACAAAATGTCAGAAACCGTAAAAAAATTGGGCTTTAGAGATAGTTTTATTAACCCAAAGCTAGCAAAGACAAATTTATTACCTGAAATTAATCAAAGTGCAAATAAAGTTCGCTCTTGCAATTAGATAAAGTAGAACTCCGACGGATGTTTGTGATCCATACAAAATACATGCTTTTACAAATCAGGATTTCACTAAAAAATATTACATAATGGTGCAATTATATAACTGTAACAGTGGACCTGATGAATCCGCGCAGGCAGAGTTGAATTTTTCAAAATACAGAATTCGTGGTTTAGAAATGCCTTAGTAAAGTTCTTGAAAAGTTATTCTTACAAGTAATCTGTCTAGGTCATTTTCCCCATTTCGCTCTGGGTAGCATAGCGACCTGCAGGAAGAAGGGAACTATTCACGGTAATGAACTCCATGGCAGAATTACAATTACTATTAAAAATACGAACCGCAGACAACTAAGAGTAAAAAAGACAGATCTGAAACTTAGCATATGGCTACAAAGATTTTACAAACGCTATTATGGACTCAAAAAAATGAAGACGAAGTACTCGTAGTGACCTAGGTAGTATTAACTTGTGGCACGCCTGGCAATGTTGAAAATGTAGAGCCCATACAGCCATATGTAGATAGCCTATCGACTGAGTTGCCTAGAGCTCAGTACCAGATCAGAAACAGTAGAGATAAAAAAAATGTTCATTACATTCTTCCATCGAGTCATTTACGCACAACCGATCAGGGTGCACAGGCGTGATAGCCAACTACTGCCAGTGCGTAGGAGCGAAGTCTTACGGCTTCTTCGGCAAGATCTTCAAAAGCAATTTGAAAGGAAAGGGTGCGCTCTCCTTAAAGAGCATACTTCCCGTTCAGTCCTTCGTCCTGGCAAACTCCTTGACCTTAGGGGCGGGACTTCTCTATCGTAGTACCGCCTCTCGTCATCCACAGCTTTCCCAAACACCCCACCTTCGGCGGCTCAACACAGGCACGTACCTTTCACACTTACCACGGCAAGTCGCCGGCCTGAGATCCAAAACACCCGAGCTCAGACCAGAGAAATCTTCGATTCCATAGCACTTTATCGATAGACTACATCTCGTCCTGGTCTTTACGGCGTATTTACGTTCATTAGTCAATGGCCCGGAGCAAGGAGACTTCCACAACGTAGCGGAGTAACGCGTATAGTAAAAGTTAGGGAACTCCATGTTGCCTTGCGACCGATTTCCATAAATACCGGTAGATTGTTTGATCAATGGTATTTAGTAACGTAGCTGTGCCCATCAAATACTGGTAGACTTATAAAAAAAAAACGAGTGAAACATAATTAAAATACGTGATTAAGCTGACTAGATAGATTTGCTATTTATTATAGAGATACTAATTATCACAATCATTACTGCTCCAAGATTAATTTATTGAGATCCCTTAATTCTACAGAGTTGATGCTGAGCTTTCGTAGTGGCCAAGCTTCCTAAACATCAATCTCCTCGAATACCCGTACAATGTAGAGTAAAACGCGTTCTATGGAGGACTGTCAATCAATTCTTTCGATAGTCGAGGACGCCAAGTTTTGCACATACGTTTAACGTACTTGCCTCGAAAAAGAGAATGAAAACAGTGATGATTCTATGTGCGGTTACATGATTTTACATATGCGGTGGAATACAGAGTCAAAATCAACATCAAGAGATTAACACGTTACGTTTGTACGTTTAGACAGCTCTACGATGAACTTCGAGCAATGGAACCCAATCAGGACGTAGTATCTAACACTAAAATGGTTGACCTTTAAACTGTATATCAGATCGCTCATAACGGACAGAACGGCCAAGCCGAAAATCGCGCACGCTGTCGAGCTTGTTGGTTATGTCATTGCAGACGATACTGTCAACTTCCATCGTTGACAGAATTTTGAAAAATTCCCGCGCGTTCGCAAATACAGCCAAGTAGTGAGAGGAAACGATCGCCCAATAGATAACAAACGCGCAGCAAATAAGCGAACTTTTTGTTGCATGTACGTACATAAAACCGAAAGAATGCGCTAAGTCGGATCAGTCTCATACGTCGCCTTTTTTGTTTTTCGATAAAGCCTTCGTAGTTATCTGAATTATTCGTTTGTCGAATCGATATCTCAAAAAATGATCTGAAGACCCTATGACACCTCAATCTTCGCCAGTTAGGACTGCCCGCTACCCGATGAGAATTAACGACGGCAAGCTTCAGCAAACGTTATTAGCCGAAGCCTCAGTGGCCAGCGAAAGCCGCTATGGGGTTGCTATCTATAATACGACAGGCTGGTGGGTAATCAAGTTTCGTAAATACCAACCGAGCGTCATCATAAAGTATGGTATTGTAGAATTTTCTAATTTGTACTAAATGGGCCTGGACGACATTTCTAGTGTCCTGTATCTGTGAAAAGTTATTACTGTCTTCATGAACGACTGCGGAATACGTGTCCAAAGCCGTAAACACAATAATTAAGGGAAAAAGTCTTCTCGAGCAGATTTTTTAATCGGGTCAATCGTCCATATTTCGTTAAGGGAAAATTAAATAAAATAAGATACAGGATCAAACTGAATATGCTTTAATTTATTTGCAGTGAATGATTCATAGGTGACAATTTACATATACCTAACCCACTTTATTGAGCACTGCACATCGAACAGTCACATAGATCATAGAGCTACGGAATTTCGACCATTGTAGTCTATATATATATATATATATTTTTTTTTTTTTTCTTTTATGTTTCTATTAAACTGACTTCAAGTAAACTGTTACCTCTACTGTTTTCTCAGAACTAAGATTCCACTACGAAGTACGATTAGGTGTGGTTTTGCAGAACGCGAGGCAAATGATCAGTACTGTTTCGCTAAGCAACAAATCATCTCTGAAATCCTTGATTGCAAAAAGATTGTTTGTCTCGCTACTTTATTAGCCACTTGTGCCCGACAACGAAATCCAAAGCATTAAACAGGCAGCTCCTAAACTAACTAGGCATGTGGGTAATCAAATGAAAAAGAGATGAAGACGCGTATCTGTTTATCTACCTCGATGACACTAACCCGTTCCAAGACGGTGTTATACGGTACCAGTTAGCTCAATATCAGACAGGGTCTTAAGACGTGTATCCTGTATAGACCCACACGGACTGCAGCATAGACAAGCTCCGCCAATTGACATCTACAGTCAACAAATCATCCGTGTGGTTATTTCGATAATAGTGTCTAAAATTCATATATCATCGAATTGTTATTGCTGATTGTGTCTTCCGTTGCTACACGCTGCCAGTAGGTCCTGGTTGTGTCCTACAGTTTTGACGTCAAGTGCACCGAGCAGACAGGCACGG
This sequence comes from Varroa jacobsoni, assembly GCF_002532875.2. Lineage (NCBI taxonomy): Eukaryota > Metazoa > Arthropoda > Arachnida > Mesostigmata > Varroidae > Varroa > Varroa jacobsoni. The sequence goes on from NW_019213468.1 coordinate 72,871, forward strand.
AAAACATGCAATATCTTGAAAACTCGTTGCGGTGAATAAGCTAGATCGTCGGCATTGGCAGAGCAAGGTCACCTTGCCGCGTGCAGTGTAACAGCTAGCTGCTGTTGTCCAGAGCCAGTGCGCTCCACAGTTCGCAAAGCAGCTGAAGGCATGATCTTCATGGCTTCACCATCCGACCCCGATGAGTCGAGCGCCATTCGACCCGGCTGGATTCCCGCAGGGAGGCGGTGCGCGTACAAAACGAAAAAGATCGACGATTCGAGCAAGACCGAGAACCATTTGAAGGAAGACGACCACTAGATATGACGAACAGGATAAAAAAATAAATGAGGAAAATAGCTTTGACAACGCTAGTACAGTGAATGGTAGAAGGAAAGTCAAGTACTAGGACAAATCGGACGAAAAAACCAGACAAAGCAGATCTTGAAGATACAACACGTCGAAATAGCAACATTTGCCTTAAGCCGATGGCCATAGGTAAAGCAGATTGGGTTGCGTTGATAATGTTGCGGTTTATAACAATCGAGAGGAAACTGGGTTTTATTGAATTGAAATGGCTGCAGTTAACGTAATAGATATTGGATCATTGTTGTGACGATGCAATAGTTAAAACGTTCACATCGGAGTCGATAGCATTTAAAAGACTAGGATAAAGGAAGGGAACTTCCATATTTATATATGGTAATCGTTGACATTTTATAGAGTTTTGTCGAAACTTGTCTGTTTGGCTAAAAATACGTATTTCTTTGTTTCATTATGTTTCCTTTTTTAAATAATAGAGCAGACGAAAAGCACTAATCATTGCATCTTCCTTATCTAAATATTTCACCATGCCCAATTAAGACATGGTAGAAGGGACTAGATGAGGTCTGAAGTATTAAGACGCTTGTAAACTGGTAATGGGTGAAGAAAATGAATATGACTGGTCTAAGTTTGTATGCAACAAATTACTATTATATAATTTATTGATGAATTGAAAATGTAATGTTTTCTAACTGTTACTTTGATCGTTTTCTTCTCAGGAAAGACCCGTTCCCATGTAGCAATCGGCCATTCTTGTACCCTGCCAATCGATGATTGTTGTCACATCTATATATTAAACGATACACGTTTTTCGGTAAACAGTTGACAGGACTGCGCATGCGCGTATAGCAGATTATTTTCTCTTCGATCGAGAGTCATGGTCATAAGCTAGTTCTTGCTGACGGCAAACCTCTGGCATAGAGTTATGTGGCACTATGCGTCGACCTCAGTTAGCTGCATCTTTTTGCTTACAACAACCGGTTTTATGAAGATCCGTATGTATAACATATGGCGCAGATCTAATTTAACTAGCTAGTGAAGATTTAACCAAGACTGCCGAGAACATCCGAACTTTCTTCGACCGATCGAGTAGCCTGCTCATCACTGGTGTACCTACGATACCATATACTACATATAGATATCCCTGTTTTGTACGTGTCCCGTGACGAGAGTGGCCAGTTGCCAATCAAGCAGTTTCGCCTATTGACCATCATAGACAAAAACATTATCTATGAGATTATTCGTTCTTCGTTGATCTTCTGTTCAATAGAGTATAGCCTTATTACTACGGCTGGCTTTCATAATAACTATGAAACAATTCCCAAACGAATCGAACAAAGCAGCAAAAACAGCCTCAAGTATCTGTAACAGTACCGGTATGACCATATTAGTCCTTTGTCATAATCACAGGCCAGTACATCATATCCCTAACCGTTTAGGTGCCCTTTTTCGTCATCTTTGCTGCAGGCCGACGCTACGTCAACGACAAAATAACGCTGGCGTGATAGATTTTTCATGATCCATTATCGCATGCTTTTTCAGCACTTTTAGTTAAAACCGCCGAGTCTGCTTCCAACAGATGATCAGCAATGGACAGGTAGCCGATTACAACGCGTATCGGGCTGAGCACTTGCCGGACCAGCAGTAGCTAGCATCAGGCCTGATTTGATTGTGAGATTCGTGCTCTATCCCCGGTCGTGGCTCGTTTCAGTATTCGGTTCAACCAGCAGTTGCTGTTAGACCTTTGAGGATATCAGTCATGTGTCGATTGCTCACTGCGAAATGATGTTACTATTATACTGCTGTATTTTTAGGCCACAGATGCTCCTGAGCCAGCAGACACAACAGTTGATGTCGCCGACGAGCGCGACCGGTCCTCCTCGATAGTGCGGTGGCTCCCCCGCGACAACAACCTAACGAGCGCACGGCGGGAATCTCGTTGGCGGCCATGGCGAGATCTTCTTTTGACGAAATATCAGCAGCGGGGGCAGCAGTAGCGGCCGCGGTAAGAGCTGCTGCTGCTGCTTCAGCCGAACCCGAACCACTTTCGCCGATCAAAACTTGAATAACCGATAGCTGCTGGAGCGCTACCGCCGGCCGCCTGCCGGCTAACCTCAGCAACTTACCGAACACTGCAAATCTACCTGATCTCTCTGCGTTCTGATTGGAATTGTTCATTGCCGAACCGAGAGATTTCGTCATATAACAGAGCTGGTTGTCGGCCGACTTCGCCGGACCGGTCGCACCGTGACGCCGCCGTTCTTCAGGTACCGTACGGGAGCAACAGGGTGAGATAGGGAACATTGCTTGTCGAAACCAGCTGCCGACTTCAGCCATGGATTTACCATGACACGACGGCGTAAGATGTAACAGACGAGAATTAGTTATACGATTTTTGCCGCCAATGTTCCGCATGCCTGCGCGGTACGGAACAGAGAACAGATCAAGACTGTAGAAAGTAAGATAGGAGAGGCACGACCAGCAAATTGGGAGCAAGGGAGACGCCTAGACGAGGTTAGAGAAAGAAAAGTGAAGGCGGCATATATGGGCTCATGTGCGCGGCTGTTATTGTCGCTATTATCACGACTAGTCTGAGGTGGGTGAAAAGGGCAAGTTAATAATATGTCGCTAATGAAGTAGTAACAGTGAAACATTTGCATGATGAGTAGCTTTAAGAAAGAGGAAGGAGCCATACGGGGTAACGTTAATAACTATGGCGCAATTATGTAGACGCTTCCTTTCCGTTCTCGAATGGAAACGAAGCCATCATATAATTTTTTGTTCAATTATATCATTTGATATTATAAAATAGACACAGTTGCATGTTCTTTTAAAAATTCATTTTCCGTCGACAAAATTCTGTTGATACACAGGTCTTAGCCGATCCAAACAGAAGTCGCAATAGGAGAATGTGCGCTTTCCTTAATAGTTTAACTGTTTTCTCTATTTTCACTTGGGCCTAAGAGAGTTGTATAAGATACTAGGTGTGAATCGTGAAGAAAAATAAAACAAGCCATATCATTAGAACACTAGCAAGAAATACAATAGAAATAGTGTCTAAATGCTCTACTTATGTTCAATTTTATGCGCGGTTTATCGTTTTTTCAATTAAGAAAAACTTATTACCGCCAATAAGCACCTCTACACGAGTGTGACCATGCGAAGGGCTCGGTTAAGACTCTCTCTCTCTCTCTCTCACTCTCCCCCCTCTCTCCCTATCTTGCTCTCCCTCCTCACTCTTTCTCCCCCTCTCTCCCCCTCGCTCTCCCTCACCCATTCTCTCTCTCTCTCTCTCTCACTCTCCCTCTCACTCTCCCTTTCTCTCTCTCTCTGGCTCTAAGTGGTCAGCCAACCTTACACGGTGACAAACAACTGGTAGGGGGCTAACGAATGATCAGTTTCAAAACACAAATTCTGCTCGTGAGACGAGATTCTGAAATATACGAATGCAATTATTTGGAAGACTGAAAAAGCTGCAATAAATAAATAAATAAATAATACAGTACATAGCGATTGAATACCGATACAAGAAAAAGGCTACATGTTTTATAAACTATCGTATGATACCATGGAGACTTCGATGCCGAAGTGCGAATAAGCGTCAACTCCTAATAATTACCAGTACCATTGTAGATAAATTTCCATGAAATGAAAGCAAAGAAAAAATTATTTTGATCACAAGTTTCCTCGAATGTATCAATCCAGAACTAGCTTAAAGGTAGAACTTCATTCGTTTGAGCATTTTGCAAACCTTTATCTGTCATATGTCCCTAATTGGCCTGACCTGCAATGTGTTTACAATGAGCGTGCATATAAACTTTAAGCCTAGAAATGCAAGTCGGGTCGAAAAGAAGGTAACTGATTCAGCCAACCGTATTTTGTTTTCTATCCACCCATGACTTCAGTCAGTAGCTGCTTATTCGCACGAAGGCTATTTAGGCTATTTAATGTTATCTAGGATGCAACATCAAATGCATCATCAGCATCATCATCATCATCGTCATCATCTATCTGTCTCCGTACAACTCTAACGTGTCTGATGTCGGCATACCCTGACTGCTAAACAGGCCGAGATTGTCGTCCTTGTATATCGGATTCTGCTCACCACTCGACCGCTTAAATGTCGATTCGGCGGCCACCGGCTGCGCCTTAACAATGAGTGATGATATCGTCTTTCATTCGATTAGGTCTTTTGACCTACCTGCTTTGTTCTCTAGATGTCGTTGTTGTTGTTGTTGTTGTTGATGATATTGTTCTTAGAGTTGTAAATCGTTCCTGTCAACAAAAGTATCGATAAACGCGCTGGGTGCCGCAGTCGAATGCAGGTAAATTTGTACGTACCTTAGCGTTGATAGGACCCTTGTGCCCCCGATTTTGGGGAAACGAAGCAGTTCCCATGCATATTCCGACTGTTGACTGTTCCTCCAACAGAACATTCAAAATAATGAGCGCTGCTCTTGCGTTGACCCTTGTTGACGCCGCTGTCGCTGACGTCTTCGTCGTCACGGAAATATTGCATCTAGCATACGTACAAACAGGAACTATGTGACAGTGATGTGTGTCAATGCAATGATGACAAGCGTACGATAGGCACAACGTTCTTTGGTGTTCTTGCTTGATGTACCGTAGTTCGGCTGGATGAACCACTTTGGACAACGGGTTATGTTCACGTCGGGTTAAAAAGTCAATACATCTAGCAAGAAAAAACAGGAGAAAGACAAACGAGACCGGGAAAGTCGCTTAACGACATGAGAAAATTCGGCGGCTGTCGTTACAAGGTGGCTTATATACAGAAAGGAAACAAATATGCATTATCTATTTTTAGATCGCGCAGAAACGATCGAGATGTATTACTTATAGATCGCTAACTGAATGCTAATTTTGTTCACATATCTTGCCAAAATAAATATATGTACATATTGAATAGGTTGGTTTCTGGTTAGTGAATCGACCGAATGTCCCATAACACCGACTGCTCCTTTCTTGAGACGAAATGAGTGAGCTATTGAAAAAACATGATTGATCCTGCTTATCTTCATTAGGGTATAGATGTTTACCTCTATAGGTCTCAGGTAGTATGAGAGTCGACTAATAATTGGGTTTCATTATTCCATTTGTGATCTATTGGTTACCGTGCGCAGATCCATTCTAGACCACAGAATCACTACAGACCAATTATACGTCCCGATTTCTGCGATGATACGCGCTGAACACGATTGGATCTGGGTTTCTATACCCTAAAGTGTGACCTGCCCACACGTCGTCAGGCCTCACGTCCACTACCGACACGTTTAGTAGGTTCGTCCTTTTCCTTAGTTTCGGTTATTACACTTTCGGGAACGTACAGATCCTGATTTCGGCCATCGCTCGCTTTCTTCTGTGTTAACTGGACATATATATGTACGAATGGTCGTTAAACTGTTCTTGTTAGATGTTACTCGTTTTCCTGTCTAAGTTTTAGTGAAGTCTCGCTCTTCGTTCGTTTTCTCATCAGAAGTCAGCCGCCGCAGTCATTTCAAGATCAACCGGGCAACAAAACACAAACAGACTCGAAATCGTCCAATGACACGGAGCAGTAATGTCTTGTGACGCTGGAGCTAACCCAGTTTGTTATAGCATTTGCCTAACAGACATTACACGATCGTGGTGGATTCCTAACGAAGTTCACCCCCCAAATCAGGGCAGTTGCGGTGGTCTGGCTCGGAGCGCGCACTTTGGCAAGCGAACATCGGGCATTCGTCTACAATGGTGACTGTTCTGTGTATAGATTGGCAGTAAGTGTTACACAAAAGGAGAAGGAAGGCGACTCTTGTCGTAAAATCATCTGAAACAGTACGAAGTACGTCTGCTCGAGGAAGCTCGTAACGACAAAACCGTACGTCAGTCTGTTCGTTTGTTGTCCTGGCTCGTGTTTTCGCTGCGGAGGCACCATGCAGTCTAGGGTATCAGCCGATTGCGGACAGATCGGTCAGTAGTAAGTCAGTAAGATCATCAGTCGAAGTTCAGTCTGAAGGCCAACCTCATCGACAACCTCAGAAACGACGTTGAGAACAAGAACATTGTTGGCGGAAAAAAAAAGGAGAATTCCGCGGGGTACGGTACGCCGACGAGCGCAGCAGCAACAACAACACAAGAATCGACGACAACCGAAGTACTTACTCTTAGGCAATAACAAGTTTAATCGCTTTTTGATTTGACTGTTTTCGTTAACAAGTTGCTTTTTCGGCCAGTGTGATTTGGACGGTACGAGCGAATTGTCCCAGAAGGGAGACGAAAGACATGCGAAGACAAACTGAAGCAGCTGGCAGAAGACGTACACGACACGGTGAAGACCACTGACAAAGTTACTACTGATGGTATATCCGGCAATCGAAACGTAAAAAAGAAAATATAGCGCAGAAGAGAGTAAAATCAACCTGTTGGCGCCTCCGAGGATAATAACCAATGGCTGAGTGTGAGGGGTAGATAAGTTCAGGTGTTGTTAGATTGTCAGTCCTTTGGAGATTCGTAAGTTATAAGGGAAAGTTGAATGCTTTTGAACCCTAGATAAGCCAAAAAGCCGTAACTAATTATAGAAATATTCATGCGCAGATTATCTGGGGTGTTATTTTAATATGTTTGCAGACATTTTTTTAGAGGGTAACGTATAGATTTCACTTTGAACTCCACTTCCTAGCGTTAGTGACCGTTATCTGGAGGGTTTAGACTATTGTATTAATCAAATGTGTATATTTCTGCTCGGTGGAACTTTTAATAAAATTTCTAGTAACCTGCTTCAGAGTATATGCGAGCACGTGTTTCACCCACACAACATTAGATATCCCATTAACTAAATCGTTTCTTTTTTCTAATATGAACAAATTTTATTAATCATAGTAAACGGTCTTTAAAAAACAGATCACCGACATCAGCATTCAACATCACCAATAGGTCATCAATAAATAAAAGTGGTACACCAATATATACATGCCCATGCAGATTTGGCTAAAACGGAAGCACTGACTCGAGGTATACGGAACGCCAGGTAGATTTCATGACAACCGATATCGGCACCAGTCGTTGATTGAGTTTGGCAACTTCATCCACAACAAATCGACAGTTCTTCACCGTGACAATGATGGCCATCGATGTCACAGCCAGACTGTGAAGGAAGACTTTGGCCTTGCATTTTACTTGTCATCAGTTACGACAGAGATGTTAAAACAAATTGTTAACCCTATACGGGCCAGTGTATGCATGTACTGTATAAGAAAAATAGCCGTAATCATAACGACAGTAGAACGCCAACTACAACAACAATGGTTGATCAAATAAACTGACAACAGATCTTCCTCGAAGAACACGATCACAAATCGAAAATCTGTGCTTCGCCGACGAGTCGGTGGTAACTGGTCGACTGTTTCTTGGCAGCATCGAAGCTCCGTTGTATTTTTCATAAGTGTTTCTAATGCCATTTTTTTTTTCTCTCGCTTTTCCCTATTTTCCTTTCTGACTCTCTGATTGTTTGCTCGATGATGACACGATTATTTATCATTATCACAGCGGTACCGGCTAGCATGTTATTATCACAACGACCAAAAATATATCGAGTACTATGGAACAGTTAATAGATTGCCAGTTCAAGACACTAAGAAGCCTTACTTTCAAAGGCAAATCGATTCGCCTTAAGTTGCGCAGGACCACAACTTTCTCCTAAAATAAAATATATCTTATATAGAACCTTAGGCTTTGGTAGCACTCCTTAGCCCAGGTAAACTTGGTGATTGCGAAGACCAAGAAGCTTCGTCACAAGCCGCAGGTGTGACTATAAGAGAACCATGAATTAAAATATAATTGAAAGTTTGAGAACTAGCTGAGGTTTATGGTGAGTGATCTTATCTTTCAAATCATCACAGTTGTAAGACTGCATAGAAATACTGAACAACTCAAATTAAGATGTCTTCTATTTTACGGGTGCGCGTACTCTCACGGATATTGTTAAAACGGGACTGTTAAACAAAGTATGGCTTAAAATAGTCACACTGCGCTGTCAGAGATGTCCGCCTAAAATGCAATATTTGTGCTGGGAAATTTCCGTTTTTGCAGGACTTTTCCGCCTGTAAAGCCTGCCTGCCTGCCTGCCTGCCTGCTGTCTGTCTGTCTAGGTGGTTTTTGGGGGAAAACAAGCGTCTGATGATCTGAATGAACAGATCCTCCGTCAAAGCGATTTCTACTATAAATTGCCAGAAACCGTAATATTTAGCAAATACATCAAGTTCGCTTGAGCCTTGGACCGCCGTTGCTCCGTATGTTTCGTAATCGTTGACGTGTGAATCGTTGATGGAGAAAGGTTCTTTTTATTTTCAGGAAAGCCGTTGCAGTCCTAAATTCGTGTTTCCAGGATTCATGGAGAAGTTGAGACGTGACTCGAACAACCTTGAAAACCACCTGCCATCACCGATTGCCAAACTTGCTTGCGTAGTTAATGATTTTCGCGAAACACGAACCGCTGAACTCGCGGTGTGACCTTTTTTCAGCTCTCCAGTCATACAGATCGTGCCCGCTCCACGAAGGTGCGGCAAGGGGAGGTGGCCCTTACATTAGTTTAAATGGTAAAAACGTCCAGGCGCTTCAAAAGGTAGGCAAAGAAATTTATACGGTTATACATGAAACAAGTTGAAATTATCTTTATAGACTTCATAAGCTTTGTTTCTCTGGCGCAATCCAAGCCAATAACAAACAACAAAAAATCGCGGGAATTCGCACTTAGTTGTTCTCCAACATTTAATGAGTTCCTTGAAAAAAAAAATCCACAGACATAAGGGCTAAAGTAGAATAGCTCAACTGATAGATTTAAGTATGAAGTGCCTGTTTCCTAGAAAGGAGTCAATGTGATGAACTGAGATATCCGTCAACCCTTCAATGTCGCAGGCTATGTGACTTCTCTGCATTCGCTAGGCGACGGCTCTATGTGATTCGTTCAGGAGCAGAAGTGGGCAGGCTGGTCGAAGAGGACCGGATAAATGAAATCTGAGTGTTAAAACCCATTATTACTATCCAGTTATGCCATCTTGTATCAGCGCATGCCGTTGTCGAAAATATGTGTGCGGGGAGCTATAGTTAACCATGTGACTGCTGGGGTCGGCAGCACTTTCCCAAAGAAGCCTCCTTGTCAATGGGATCTATCCTCGGAGAGGGTAAATTTTGATGTCCGATATCGTCGACTACGTAGGCTTGACATTTACCTCACTGCTAAACATCTCAACGAGCGATCAATCTCTAGTTGTACTGCTAAATAGACCAGCTATACAGGGGGTGGAAAAACAACGGATACTATAATCCCGATCGGATCGTGTTATTCGTTTATGAAGAATAGTTGGAACTTCATAACATAACGCTTACACATATTGAAGCTGCACTACATATTTTGTGCCCTATGTAAACGTGCATACGTATCCCTTGTAGATGTTATGTAAATATAAACTTAAACTTAAAAAAGTGACGATGTTACTGTAAATAGGAGGATAAATAATAATGAATAATATTGTAAATAGAGGATCGTGCCCTGTACTGAAGTAGTGTTTCCTTGGAGCGGAAATTAGCCATGGATACTTAATGGTACCGTTTCGTCATTTAGAACAATATTTATTTCCTATGGTGATTTTCGTGTTGCCAGTCCACTTCGATGCACACTGATTTAGAAAAACCTTTAGGCTTACTGCAATCGGTAAGGTAGTAACTTCTAGGTTCAGGTACGGGCATAGTTTCGCTAGTACTTCAGCTTTTTCTTGAACTACAATTTGCCTAGTTATCTCGCGACGGATAAAGTCGTCCTTGGAGTATCCGACAGAGAAATTCGATAGCCACTCGGCTTAGTCTTAGGCCTTACCTTTTATTATATCTGCTACAAGCTCAATACATCTACCTGGACACAGCTTGGGTCTAGGGAATAGTGGATCCTGTGAAATTCAAGTCGAACGTCCATAGGGAATTGGGCAATGAGAAATCTAATCCCTTTTACAGACTTGATTAAGCCTAATTCCTTGTTAACTCCACCCGCCTTTCTCCATCCTCTTCAGATTCAGATCCAGAGATGAACATCTTTTCGATCTTGCTTCCTGATCTGGTTCTGTTGTATTGAACGTTTATACATACACTCGTATGTAGAATGAATGGCTAGATTTGTCCCCACTTTTGCTTTTTAATGTCGCTTATACTTTACATAGCATAATCACCGTCATCAACCTCCCAAGCATATTGGCCATTTTAAAAATGGCGTGTTATGTTTTTGTATGTAGTGTCGAGTGGGCTTGACGTTTTTACAAAAAATACTAACACTTGTCCGTAGAGCTGATCGTAAAGGGGTTCAAGAGCGTAGTTTTGTCGACACTTTGCTCAAATTGGAAAAAATTCAAAAGATAATGCTCGATCTCTGACACCATACCAAATCGGTACCATGTTAGAGGAAGTATACGTTTTTTCGTGATCAAGCTTTCTCTAAGATGTAGTAGGGAGCTTCTGTAAATATCGATATTTTTACACCATTTGGTGACTTCGAATGACCAAGTGAGTTACATACAGAGTAAAATAATTTTCACTATATAAGCGCTATATAAGATAGCGTCAAAGGTCAATCGCACAGTACTAGCTTGGTAGCAATGGAAGCTGTCGAGCTGAGAGATGATAAGGGTACGACAAGGACTAGGCGCATTGAATAGTTGAAACTATGTTGACAGAAGCGACGCGGTCGAATCGGTTAAAATAGAACGAAAGCTTAGCACAATATATATATATATATATATGGGATGAACCCAACATTTCAGTACTTTTATCTAAAGTGGCTGATACGTAAACAGCAACCTGAAGCAAAAAAAAAAGCTCAACTGCAACGAACGATTGCTACTAGATAAAAATGGACGGTGTTATCCCATGCTGATAGTGCCGTTCATCAACACATAAATCATCATCATTATAATAATGATAACGCTTTCTTCGCTAATATTCGCCCGTTGTCGAGATCTTTGTTACGCGTCGTCCTGTTTGTGTAGTTTTACTCAAGTATAAGCAACTCCTTTCCTTTCCTCCGCTCACTCCTCTCGCGGAGGAAAAGAAAAATGTTGAAAAAGGTGCGCGTTCGACTAGAATGTTCGTAAAATTCCAGCGAGAGCCTTTGCTAGTGACAGTGGCCGGCTCCCCGACATCTAAACTTTTCATTAGGACTCTGCATTTGCCCAGCCATCATCACCCGGCTCCGACAACGTGTCGCCTACGCTTTGTCAGCGAAAAAAAACCAAGACAAACAAATCTGTCACCGCCATTCCATCGTGGAACTCCAATGGAGACATCAGGTACGACTAGTCCACCCACATTTTCTCGGCTACAGCTACAATAACAGCAACAGCAGCAGCAGCAGCAACAACAACAACAATAACAATAGCAAGAAGGACACCTTGACGACTGTGGCGAGTCAGGCCGAGCCTAAAGGACGACGACTGTCGTTCATAGGTTATTTGGCTAAACGGGCGGCTATTTCGGTTATTTGGGAACCCGAATAAGACCCAAACATGCAGATTTCACAGTAGGGAAACGGGCTACCGTCATATATATATATGTATGTATATATATAGTTTCGTCACATATATATATATATATATATATATGTGACGGAAACAGATTAAAGATTGTCGTTGAAATATAAAAATCAACAGACGTTTGAATGGTTGTGGGGTGTCCGTTTCTGCCAGCCAACGACAAAGCTAAGCCAGTCTGCTTCATTTGGGGGCAACGGTGGGGCTCTCGATATGGCCGGAGCCGAACGGCTGTTTGATTGGGAGTCACCACCGGTGGAGATCGACGATAAGAAGTCCAAGTGATCGACTGAAAAGTACGAACGGTAAGTGAAGGAACGCTAACGGCCACCAGCAAGCAGAAGTGATCGCTATCCTGCGAGGGAGCTAATAAGTAGAGGGCTTTTCACTCACGCTAAGTATTGCCCATCGTTCTGGCAGAAACGAATTACGACTGGAACTTCCGCGACCTTAGTATTTTGTAACTGCCATGAGGGCGAAGAAGAGTATCTGTCATCAAATTGTACAGCAATTTCCAGCCAGAATAATTCGAATTAGGACAGATACGTACGTACACGGATGCAACGTGAGCCAGCGTGTGGTCGAGAGTCGCGGGTGTCTGTTTATTCGTATTCCATCAACGAATTTATAAATCCGCTGCGAGAAAAAGGTAAGCATGAACCCTGTTGGACAGACGGAACAGCCAAGATCATTGCGGGTAATACCGGGACAACAAGACATATGCGGAGGAAGATCTCATTGTGCGGGCCTGCTGCTGCTGCAGCCTCATATAAAACATCCTTGATTCTCACAAAAGCCGGAAATTGGCCGATTTGTTAGTCGGCTCTGCAAACAGTGGAACCATGTAAGACGAGCGCGCGAGGAAATTACTAGCAAGTCTATCGAGCACAGCGTAAAATAGGACCTACTGGGCGCTAGAGAATACCAGCCGCTTAAGAAGTGTGGCCTAGTTGTAGCAAGTCAAACGTTGTAGTTTATATGCATAGGTAATAACCGACGTGAAAAAAAAGGCTGACAAGCTTCGTGAAGCTTCTCAGTCGGCGGACGCGTAAGGAGTAAGTACGCTGTCTTCAAAGGCCCACAATTTTATTGTGTTGCGCCAATATAACGCAGCACTTTTCCAACCGAGAAATACACCTTCACTTTTGTTCTACGGAAGGGGGTAAATTGGAATCTGATTTTGAACAAATACATTCCCTATGAGAGAGCGATGGTGAAACCTTCTTCTTCGAAAGGAGACAAAAACAAAGGCAAAAGGATTCAGTTCACAGTAATCCGGATCAGTGTCGTCGTAGAAGCATTAGGTGAGATGAGTGTGTTAGAGACTGTTTCGTGTCTGTTCAGATGAAGCTCGAATCAGCAATGCTCAGTCCGGACGAAATATGTACCCAACCCTTTTACGTTTGGGGCTATACCTATAACGTTATCGAAATCATCTGACAAATAGGCCCATTTGGAGTATGTATGCGTAGAATTCTCCGTTCCAATGCTTCGAGTGTAGCCTGCAATTCAGCCAGTAGTTCGTTAGTGTCGATGTTTCATTGGATTTGTAGAATGGCCTTCTAGTCGATAAATTCAGGGATTTTTTTTTCATTTTTGATAAACCTTTTCGTATCTATTATACAACTCGTATGGTGATGGGTGACATCTCGGTTCCATTATCGCTACTGGGGACACAGCCATTCTATATGTATGATTTTTTTTTATTTTTAAATTTTAGATTTTCGAAACTGAAAACATCCAAACTAGTAGAAAAACAATGTGAGACAAAAACGATATTGGCTTTGTGTTCAGAGTCTAGCATTAATTAATAGTTATTGCGTGACATCGCCGAAGTCGTTTACTAATTTCTATAAAAAAGCTGCAGCAATGGTAGTAATAAAACACAGCACAAGTTTACGACCACCCTCGGCGTCGTGTTGATGTTGGTGAGTCGCCGAAATGGGTCTTCAAAAACTTTTCGAGTGAAGGGTGTTTGTAACAGTTGTATTTATCTGCATGCGCATATGTGCCTGTGCCTGTGCCTAGAACATAGATCAAACGGAGCGGTCGACGGGGCAACTGATGTCGCCTAGCGCGAACACAGGCGTGTTCGCTTTTGTTGGGGTGGGAACATCGAAGCGGACAGAGTCACCATTACAAACGATCAAATTACCTCTTTCTTCTAGGGGGTGCGCGAGTCGAATCGAGAAGCCCGACCCAGACTAATAGTTCCTGTGTTCTGGACACAACCAATTTACCTGGTGACCACGATGCAACAACATTGAAGAAAGAGTAAGTAACTTTCGCGCAGCCAGGATTAGGCCAACCGTCCATGTTTAGTCGGTGCATCGTATTGGGTAGCACTGGGCGCCCAATAGGCGTAAGCACCGTTTGAAGCGCCCTTATCGTTGTATTTTTACCGTCGCATCTGCCAAGGGCGGCAGTGCTAGTTGTAGAAGTTCGGCGCGAAAATCGCTTGGTCAGTTTGTAGGCTGCATGCGGTTCTAGATACACACAGGCACATATATAAATTTTTTGATTGCTTGCCAAGTCAGGCGGAATGTTTTCATAAAGACAATATGAAAAATACAGCTCAAACAAAACCATGTATTGCCTAAGCGGCGGTCACCCAACTCGCCAGTGTACGTTGTATAGCTAGCAGGATTCTGACACATTGACATGTTTATGTGCGCGGGTGAAGTGACGTTGAAACGACCAGACGCCCAGCGTTGAACATTACGGGCCCACGTCGTATACAAATGGTAGATAGGTGCTTTCCGCTATTATTTTCTTTTTCGCCTGCTTTCGTGCGTGTGTACTCGTGCCTTGTCATCATCGACCATCATCGTCTGCTGTTTTTGTATGCTGTTCCCCAACGAACATTCAATAGATCACGAGTCACTCCTAAGACGACTAGACAGTTCCTGTAATAGTGACGATAACGATGGCCACAAATCAACACCGACACGAAACATGTGTACAAACGGAGTTCATAGTTGGTCTTCCGTGGCAAAATCTTCGGTGTTCCTTCTGTTGACGTACCTTTATAGCCGATACGATTCTGTGTTTCGGTAGGCCGACGTTTTTACAGGAAGCCTTCTTCGGACACTAAGGGCATTCGCAGGGTTTGTTACGAAGCTGTTGCTTTGAGTCGTTACTCTAGTTTAAGTTTATTCCGATCCGTGTAGACCGAATTCTCACGAAGTTTTCCGAAATATTTCTGGACGCTCTAGACGACCGAAGTTCTTCGGTGTGCTATATCTGTGGAAGACCCTAGCTCTGCTCGGATGTGGTCAATTACTATTCACCAATAACTGACCTTCTTTCTTGTAGCGAATCTCGGGTGCGAATGAATGAGCTAGTAAAAAAAATCCAGATCATTTCACCCTGAACTAACGTATTTCTGAAATTTCTTTCAAACTAACCGTCAACTGTATTCGACATTCTTAAGCTTCTTGTTAGTCGTAATGAGCTCCGCCATGGTTTAAGCACCAAGCTTTGCCTTGATACGAGACTATTTCTGGCATTACGTAAGCCACAAAGGACTGCACCTGATGCACGTTGATCCTGAGTCTATAGCAGTGCTATATTACGACACCACTAAAAATCACAACTTACTTTTTCCTTGTTGAATAATGTCTCATATTAACTATAGGAATGGCCATACGCACCACCTAGCATGTGCTTTTTTATGAAGCATGCCTACTTATTTCCAAGTACCGTAACGGAACAGAAGCGATGGGACGTCAACTGCTAATTTTGCACTATCCGTAGGAGTGATCTTCACCTCTGGGGCTGACATAGCGACGTCCTAAACGACACCACACCGCATAGACAGCTACGGGTACAGGCCCATTCAGGCACAATATGTCACTCCTCGATGCTGTCACTCACTGCCCCAGACAAACTTGTCTCGGGTTACTCGGCTGGATGTCAGAGCGACAACTGTCTTAAACCAAAGCTATATGGTACCTGTCATCTTTAGAAATTGAAGTTTGTCTTCGTCACCTTCACAAACAAAAGATGGTGTCCTATTCGGGTGACGCCTGAGCGCTTATGAGTCTGGCGCGATCGTAGGAACTTAGCAACAAACTGATCAGTCTTCTCGATGGGCTCCGATTAGAGCTAACAATACTAAACCGGTACCTATGCAGACAGCAGTCATAGAGATTTGAGTGTTGGTAATGGGGCTTATTAATGTATGTATTAAAAAGGTAAAACATTTGTTTGTTATTGATGGAAACGAAATAGGATTAGAAACTCGCGCGATTTTAGCCTGGTATCGGTTGTTCTTATTCAGCTCGTGGTGCTCAATCTGCACCAGGCAAATTACTTTGGGTACCATGCTATGCAAATAAAAACCCGATTTGACAATGATAAAGTGCTAGCTAGCCTTAGAGGGCATCGATTGACTTGTACACAATAATTATAGTGATTTCTGTCATGAATGCTCGGAATCCTTTGCGCAATAAGGTTAAGGGCACGAGGTAAGGCTTCTAGATCCGAAATCGGGCATACATGCATGGATCGTGTATTGTTGGAAGCGGCTAGTCGTGTGAAGTACTGCTCACGTAGGCACCGGACTAATAATTAGAAAAGTTTGGTCAAGCATGCTCGGATATAGGACACAAATATTGTTGATACCATCGCTTCTATTCTATGCTATCCTATCCATATTCCCTAAGCTATCCGTCCGTGTTGAGCAAATATGATTTGGCGAAGAATATTCTCGAATTCGGGAAAGGCCAGATGAAAGTCGTCCGCATCGGCATATGGGCATTTATTTAGTTAGCGGTATGCCGTCCTGGAAATCTGTTGTGATGCCATGTTGACAAAGGCTTACCCGTGGGCCTCTTACAGGACAGCTTTTTTACAGCTGATAATTAGACAAGCAATAATTTCTTATTACTCTTATTCATATTATTGCTTGACCTCGCGAGAAGACATGCCGAAATTAGGCGGTAACGTCAGACTCACCAGTTCTAAATCCCTGAGCGATTTACTTGCGGGGTACAATCAACGTACCTAGAATTGGAAATTTCAAGAGATTCCATTTTGTCAAGAAACATTGTTGCGGGTCAAAAAACATTAAAAAAAAAAATATAAAAATAAATATTGCAATAGTGGAGAGCTCCGCTAAAGCTTTCAGTGGAGAAGTTGAAACATTTTTCCTAGCTGACTCTCGGCTGTCTTTTTTATGACCAACTTCAAAACGATTTAGTACAGACTTGTCTAGTAAATAGCAAAGACGATCTCAGTTCGAAGTTACTTATTCAATTGTTGTTAGCTACGAGCATGCTGACTACGGTTTATGTGAAGAATCGTATCACAGTATACTTCCGATACGTTTATTTACCATGGTCCTTTGATATAAAATGTGTAGCAAGAAGCGCCTTTATTGGCTCATTTTTACTAGTAGCTTCCTCTTTGTATCGTCGTAATACTGACATACATGGAAGTCTCTATCTGTCCTGTGAGGAAACTGACCGTATAGCTGCAGCATTTATCCTATATCCTGGTCAATTTTGATCTTCAAGAAAAATGCCCTTTAGATGAACACGCATAGCACTACATCACGTTCCAGTACTCTAGCATGCATCTTGAAAGGGAATCCAGAAATTAGCTGGAACGCTTTGGTAAGCGCCGTTCCGCATCTATTGATGAACAGAAATAGATATAAATGAGCAAAGTATGGAAAAAGCGCGTGTCGCGGCTCTTTTGACGCGTGTACGTGGCTCGTCGACAAGTGTTGCCCATCCACCCAACCGTATAATATAAACCAATCTGTAACTGTCCAGTTTACGGTATATTTACCTGATAAAGTGCACCGTTTTGATAAAAGCATATAGCTCAAAAATAACCGGGAATAAACAAAATATGATAAGCGTCCACTAAATCAATAAATGATTACCTATAGTGTATATATACAGGATATTTGTTTCTATAAATTATTATCCGAATAATATAATTGAGAAGAAGGAACAGATACAGTTCGTTACATTTGACTGTTTATTTATTTACATTTGTTTAGATACAAACAATTCTATGTTATAATTTATTATGTTTGTTATTGTTCGAATGTGCCCCTAAATCTCCGGTCCAGTTTGCATTTTCAGGTTTCTTGCCAGGTAGCCTGCTAAGGACAATAGGAAACTACGTTTTCTATCGCCAGCCGCCCCGCTCACTCTGTCTTTCTTCGCGTTTCCCTCACGGGACTCATCCCTCCTCTCTTTTTTCCACTCGTATCCTAGCCCGCAGCTTAACTTTTCCCACCAGGCTATCGCTGTGTGTCCTTCCAAATTACAGATCTCTCCTTGATACAAGAGAGAGAAATAAAAAGAGATTATAATGTCCCAACCGCGAAAGATTCGTTCCCATCACCTCATAGGGGATTGATTCCACGTGAGTGCGTCTTCACTTCTATTCCCGCAGCTTGCTTCTGAGTGCCGGGCTTTTTCCCTTCGTATTTTCCACTGCCGACGTATTCGGTGTCTCTGTTTCTTTGCAGGGTACAATATAGGCAGGTAGACGTTCAGGTGCGTAGAACTCATTAGGCATTTCTTGCAGGATGATATAAAGGTCTAGAGTTTCAGTCCCGTTCATTATACCTAGATGAGAAGGCGGGATGCACGGTTTTCCTGTGGTTGCACAGGTCGGGGGATGTAGCCCAGTTGAGTTTCTCTGGTGATGGTAGAATGGAGTTGGGCATATCTACAACCCAACAAATTTCTGCCAAGCTCTACCAAGCAACAAACGAGCCTTAGCAGCTGTGGTTATATGCGAATGTAGCCACATTTCGAGGTTCGTTGTTGGCGTCGCACTCGAGTGCCGCTGGGATTGCACACACACCCGATCGTTGTCCTGTATATAGGGAACTGCAAGGTAAAGAAAGGGTCTGGATGATTGCCCGTGAGGGAGGCAAAAATAACCACTAGAATAAAATTCTGAGCGGATTTTCACAGCTGGCCAGCTAAAGCCGCGTCTTTATGGAAGCCTCCTTCGCTAATTCTATGCGGAACCCTCGGTCTATCTTCGCTGAAAGTGTCCGCTTCGATTCAGTCGCGATGTATGACAATGAAATCGTGTTTCACGCCCGAATACTTTACATTGTCGAATTTAGAGCATCCCCTTGGGGGGGATCTCGGTATCTAACCGATGGACGAATCATCTTTTCGAGAATTTATCGACAGGTCTTGGCTGTGGTGTATTCGCGCAGGCGTACTTCGACTTCGTTTTTTCGGTAGTCGATACATATCTGGTTTTCGTTTTACAACGTTCCGGACGTTTTCCATTTCTAAACTATTCCAATATTTCCGCCTTGCGATGACGCTTGAAGTGTGTTACAAGGTACAGCTTTTCCAGAGTTATTTCACCCATTGAGAAAGTGGGATGATCTTTGAACAGTATCAATTAGTATATGTTAGATGTATTTGTTTTACCTGTTTGAAGCAAGCGATCTATATCTGTGACCTGAACGGCTATATCGAATAGTTTATCGATGACCGTTGAAAAGGGCTGACCTTGGGTCACTTAGTTACTGGTTCTGGACTGACTTCGTTAGATTCGCTTTTTGTTTTTGCAGCTCATCTTTAGTGTCTAAGACGTACCGTTAGATATCCCATATGGAGACGAGATGCTTTGTTTCGTTCAGAATCTTCCATAATTATGGCAATCGTTCCACCGTTTGAAATGTAGTTATCCCACATTTTCTATTTTTAAAAAATTATTATTGAAAAACAATAGTTTCGCGGCCAGTCTACTCTTCTGGTGTTTGTATCACTATCGCTCCCAACTTTAGAGGAGTGATTTTTATTATTAGACAATGTCCTCACTTTTAAACTCGGGGTTCTCTAATGGCAATCAATCTGCCTCTGGTCGTAAGTAGCGACGACGATTTGATGCAAATATCTGTCTAACCTGTTTCTTTAATGGTGTGCGCTTTGACGTTATCCGTATTTTCCGTTTAAAAAAATCCAGCTAAGCAAATACGATGCATTTAAATCTCTGAATTATACTTTAATAAAATGCAAATCTCAGAACACTTCGAATAGAAGCCATGGCGCAATATGGCCAACTAGCGGTTCTGAGATCGTAGGCCGTGCTATAACCTAGCAATCTGCGTTATTCCATATTGTTAGCCCCTATGAACAATATTGATTGTTGATAGGGTCGACAACTAACCACCTAGAAACGCATATGAACAGCTTGGACCGGAAACAGACGTGGAAAAGTACGATGGAAGAAACCCTAGCTTGCTTCGAGCCCTTCGACGCCTCGCTTTCTATAGACAATAGTGATAATAACATTTGGGCAAGCTATGATCGCCGTGTGTATTCTGCTGATTCTCTGATCGGCAGAAACACGAACGGCGCCAGCAACGACATTACCGGACTTTAATCATCATTCCATGAACTGTTTATAGTTGAGAAGCATGAACTTCTTTGGAAGCGACATCGATTCAAGCTGGACTCATCTGTCAGCCATTACGTGACACAGTCGAGGATGATTTTGCGTGGACGATACAGGTAAGCGCGTCGATCTGTGTTGCTGACATTTTCCTCAACGTGCAGATCTAGCTGAGAACTCAGGCTTAGGCGGCTCTTTTGCAGGACACCACAATGCCGTCGAGTTCAAATCGCCCGGGCATGCTTAATGCCTACAAGCTTCTCGTTCTATAACTCGTCGGCAGCGATCCGACACCGAGCAGGTCGGAGTTTGATGCAAAGAAACAGCCACTATCAAAACACATCCAAACCGAACGAGTTTCCAGATCGCAGAAATCGGATGCTGACATGACAGCCCGATAATGCGGAACGTCGCTAGGTGTACTATGCGTTGATTTATTGACACTTAAACATGTTAAATGGGGGATAGACGACGAGGCAGATAGCGGCAATCTATACGACGATAATGGTGATGCTAACGTCATGGCAAAGCTGTAAACAGACATCGACTTCCGGGAATTATTCCTAATATTATACCTACAACCGTAACAATAACAAATGCAGACAGAATAGGTTGTCAGTACAAAATCGAAGGAGGATCATCGACGTTCGTTTTGGTGCTTGGTTGCTTTTCGTTTAGGCTTCAGCTACTCTCCGTATATGTTGTGCGCGTCCTTCTAAGGTACTGAGGAGCATTGATCAGCAACGACATGGAGCTATGTGGGCGCAAGCTGTGACAGAAGCACACTTGGTGCAGTTATATATATTCGCTGAGCTAGCGTGTAAGCACTAACTAGTATCAGATAATTGAAATTGCGGTCAACAAACGCAATGTGTAAAGCGGTCTTCCTTAAGGTACCAGATCACAGTTATTCGTTGGTACCTACCGAGACCTATCTCGGCTCATTTGCTTTTTGCCGTTCGCAGAAGTGTCCTCTTTCGTCCGTTTCTAATCGTAATAACCTCAGAATGGTGCCTATAGTAACAGATTGTTCTTAACGTCCTGGGCGAAAGAAGAAGAGTGGAACATTATCTTGCTCAGATCGAAATCGAATTTACTTATTTCGACCGATCGTTGCGTGGACTATATTTATCCAGAGAGGATGAGACACATGGACGACAATGCAAAGTTGGCTCTGGACATGGGCGCCTTTTTTTTGCAAAAACAGAGTTCCCCTTAACGCTGCCTAATTCAGTTTATCTTTATCACATCTTTCGCTGTTTTAGCTGAACGCGCGTGGGCACCTTTTCAATAGAGCGCTTTGATTGACCTGCTGCTGCTACTACTAATGTTTTATTACTTTTGGTCGTTATATCTTTGCGTGTTTTTCTATCTGGTAGCACTGCCTCTGATACAGTTGCTCCTGCTGTCGTCGTCTTCGTCGTCGTCGTGAAATAGCGTTACGACGTCAATCCACCTACGATGCAGAAGCGAGATTGAAGACTGTCGCTGACTTCTGATCGCCGGCCGCGTGTACAACATGTACACTTGTTGCTGGTGCCTCAGCTTTCCAACGTTTCGTATCGTAAAGTTAAACGATCAATTACAGCTCTTTGGGCAATATTTGCCTGGTACAACCGTGGAGTATTTTTGACTATGCAAAGTCAGTGCTGCAGCAGCAGCAGTAACAACGCACAGATATCACCGGTACACACTTCAAGTGGGTAACTGATTCTCTCTACAAAAACATATATACACATATTTATATAGACAAGGATAAGCATGGCGAATTCCTGCTCGATTGTTTTTATCTCAGTTATTAGATCAGTCAATGTAACTGGTCATGATGGTCGTCGAGCACTACAGCAGCGGAGGCTGAATCCGTGTCCTGTTCCGTATGTACCCCTCGCTGTCATAAAACACTAAATTCTCATTTAAGTTTACGCCATCATCTGATTAATAACACTAGCGACCGTCTCAGCATATGTTCACACCAGGGCCTAGATTGCTCTTAGCTCCTACGGGTTGGTTACATGATCAATTAAAAAGCTTTTCTCATCTCTTTCTTTTTGCAACCGATCCTCAGATGACTATGGCTGCTGACAAACAACCCCCACGTATGTTTATCAATCCGACCGAGTAAAAGACTAAGAATTAGCCGGTACATGTTGCTTCTTGTACGCGGAGTGATCCTTCCTGCCTTCAAAATGCCGCGAGTGAATTTAGATGGATAGGGAAAAATAATTGCGATCGGTAAGTAGAACTTCTGTCGAAGTGTAGCCAGTAGTGTTATATAACGAGTGGGACACCTCATAATATGGGAGATGATGAAACTGATTGGTCCTGATTGTCCCAGAGGTACCCATGCTGATGTTCGTATCGATTGTGTGACATTACTTCATCACTGCTGAGTGCACAGATTACGCAATCCATTTATTGAATGACATATAGTCTTAAATGTTTCTATTCCCTATGCCATAAAAACGTGACGTGTGTGTATCACTAGATAAAGGTCATATTGTCCAGTTTGTCATGAAAGATGGTCAGAGGTCTTGAAGCATCCATGTTGTATGAAAATAGATTTTATAATCAACCCCACACTCTGGAAAAATCTCAAAGCAAAGGCCAATTAACGCGGGGTGATCGAGTTTGTCCACTTGAAGCCCAATGGCTTCCGTGTTTGATACTCTCAACTAACCAGACGACAAAATTCGAGATGACTAAGAGCTCCCTGCTGCTTCAAGGCTCATCGATGTCACTGTCAAATACGGGACGGTTTTTGTTTAGGGAAAAGCCTATTTGCAGTTGCATAAAGTTAACGGATGTAGATGCACTTGACTATGGACCTTTATGGATTTTTCACTTATTCTTTTTTATTAATCATGCAACAGTTGAACACTGCTGAGGAATTATTGATGCTACAGCCATCGATCCTACTATCATTCTCGTGATATGCAACATTAGAGTCGATACGATGTCGTTGGCGGTCATCCTGTGTCAATGCTTAAGACAACATGAGCATCAGTGGGG